>NW_024093072.1:0-14061 GCF_014356525.2 Nilaparvata lugens | reverse complement strand
AATTTCAAGGATAATATAAAGGAAAAAAAGGAGCTCCTTCAGTAGCCAATTTAAAGTTAAAACTCAGACTAGGATTATTCATCATTAAATCAGATGAAGACAAAGTGATTACAAGATGTGTGGAGAAGCCAGTCTAGTGCTGTAATTTCCATAAGGTCTATAGTTTCAATCAGGTACTTGTGGATGAGAATACTGCGTGAGGTCTACTGTTCACAGAACTACTAGTAATTATCCTTTTTAATGTCCTTCAGCAAGTTTTTCCAGGGACGAGATCTAGCGCAATCGAATTTTTATATTACAAGCCTACTATGTTCTGAATTTCGTGAGAATCGTTAGAGCCGTTTCGAGATGCGGTGAAATACAAACATATAATATTATAAACATCTAACATCCAAACATTTAAATATCTGAACATCTAAACATATCAACAGAAGTTGCTCGTTTAATAGTATAGGATAGAATAGCATATTTATTTAGCCAAAGTACAAAACACATCAGACAAATGTAAATCTACAGATAGATAGAGAGATAGATAGATATAGATAGATATAGATAGATAGATAGATAGATAGATAGATAGATAGATAGATAGATAGATATATATTCATACAGGGAAATAAATTGTAAGTTGCATTTGTCAAATGCTGATAGCATTCATTATTAGCATTGAAAAAATGCAACTTTAAATTTATTTCCATCTGTAGACTGGCTGGCCGCTATGGTTTGTATAAAATGAGCGCTGCTATCCAGAGATTGTTTTCTAATAGTTATTGGAAGTGAATGCCAGAGCGCAAGTTTAGTTTGTTTCTATCATTATTCAAATCCTAGTGTTAAGGCTTTGCAAAGGCTAAAAATAAATTTCTACTGGTGATATTTTCCAAAGTTTTTCGATTTGAATTTCATCAAGCTATGAGAAAGTTTTCTCAGGAAAACATTTTTCTCCGATCATTACTTGATATATGAGCGCCTAAAGTTTAAATTTTTGATTTGAGATTTTTCCTGCTCGATATCGTTTTCAAGTCCGAGGCCGTAGGCCGAGGACTAGAAAGATTGAGAGCCGGAAAAACATTTTTGCCCGTGGTGCGAACGATATTTTCGCCCACTACAGGTATTGCTGACAAAATAAATAAAGAATACTTGTTATCGTACCTATCTCTTGATTTTAGTGGTAGAAGATTTGCAGTCAGGATTTCAGATTCTTTTAAAATTTCACTTGGAATATCACGGGCGTCGTCATCTTCAAGCATTTTGAAAATTTGGAATGCGCTATCAACAATAAAAATAATGAATAAAACTGGTTGCGAGCGAATGCTAGATTTGTTTGATTTGAAACTCGAACTGAAATCATGGCGACTTCAGCTGAAGTGGACACTCGCCCGATCTAGCAGATGACTTATCAACTACGGACTTCCATGACCGGCTGGAAAGAGACCACTTTCTGGCCTAGACCGGAAAGAAAACCTTTTCCTGACGTCAGACTGGAAAACAGCTGCTTCTGTGCAGGTGGCAAAAAAAAAATTCCTGAGAAAACTTCTTCATTTTGATAGCCTGATGATATACAATCGAAAAACATTGAAAAATGTCACCAGTAGAAGTTTATTTTTCGCCTTTGTGCAGCCTAAATATCCAGAACAAGACCAGAGAACCACCTTAGAACGGGAAATAGTAAGGAACCAACTTTAGTTCGCACTTTCGGTTTGCATAATTTCACTTATCTCTTCCTCTCATCTATCCCATCCAACTGTTCACCTTTCACACCTTTGGTAGAGAGTTAGTGGAAGGATATATTGAATATTGTTTCCGAAGAATGGACATTGATATGTCCAAAGCTCCGCCAATTTATGTAGATGCATAACAATATAATTTTCTATAGTTATTATATTACAAATTACTTTTTCATATCATATACGGTTCAATAATTATTTTCTTAGTCTATATTATGTAAATTCATCTATAATTTTGCAGTATTGTAAGCTATTGTATAAGCCAGTATATATTGGAATACATAAATAAAGTATTCAATCAATCAATCAATCAATCAATCAACACCTCAAATAAGTAGGCCAACAAATCGATTCACGACATATTGGATTTGGGATTTGGTGAGTACCTTTTCTGATTTTCTAAAACATTTTAAAACTCAAATATATGTTCTATGAATGTAGTTTTTCTGAATGGATATATTATTCAACTCAAAGATTTGACTTGTTTTATACAGTCCACAACGGAGCATTTGAAGCTTGTTTTGAGCTATTTAATCTTAAGACAGAATTTACATTCCAGCTACGTATAATGTTCAAGTTTTATTAAAGAGAAATTCAATTCTAATAGTATAATTTTAGCATTTCCAGTTCTTTACATTGGTTTATTGAATGTAATCATTATATCATATTCGGTTTTAACAAATCAAATTCAAAATTTCTATAGTGATGTCCACGTTATAATGACAGTATTTGATAAACTTTGATGCTGCTATCCTTGTCTATCGTTCAACAAAGCAGGTAGTACTATCCTTTTCTAGCTCCACAACGAAGCCAAATATGTTTTGACGATGTAGAAATATAATTTATTGAGGCAGATAATAGGCAAGCTGTTCTTCCATCTCTATCCACTGCCATTATAACGTGGACCTCACTATAGTTTATTTATTTCTGGACTGAAAAGTGGACTCAAATCAATTCAAGTGAATAGCATAACCTAATAGTAAATAGTAAATTCGTATGACTTTTGTTGGTGGGGAGTCCCTTGCGGGAAGGTCCCACCGCCTGAATATATAACTTAAGCCGTCAATGGGCCTTACAACTGTCATACTTCAGCCGGGACCGACAGTTTAACGTGCCCATCCGATAACACGGGAGTGATCTGGTTAAAAAACGTTTGGTATTGAGAGGGTTTGAACCCGGGATCTCTATGCTGCTACGCAGGCACTCTATCCACTAGACCACGGATCACTCCAGCATAACCTTATTCATTCATAACTCTACCTTCATTGTATTATCATTCATCCCATCATCATCATCATCACCATCATCATCACCTAGGCTTAAAATACTTCTATAGTGAGGTCCACGTTATAATGGTAGTGTGTGATTTGCAATGGTGTTGCTATCCTTATCTATCATTCAACAAAACAGATGGCGCTACCTCTTTCACGCTTTGCGATGTTGCCACATCGTTTATCAACAATTTAGAAATTCAACTAATTGACAAAATATTCAATCTCAATCATGAAAATTTATCATTACATCTTTTAAATAGTTATTTGTGCAACTAGTGCGCAAAGTGACAGTTTGCAGCACCGAAAGAAACGTTTACGCACGAGCCGTAGGCGAGTGCGGAATAATGGTTTCTTGAGTGCAGCAAACGAACTTTGTGCACGTATTTCACATTAAATTTTTCCTACAGTTACCATTGAATATGAAAAGTGGGTAATTATGGATAAAATGATGGCTGAAATCCATCAAATGTTTTTCTGTGTAATTTTATTATTAATAAAAACCTTAATTTATTAAAAATTGAATAATAATAATTAAATTATAATGATTAGTAATTCAATTGAAAATTTATCTGACTGCTTGAAGGGGGTTTATCTTATGTAAGCATTGAAATGACTATAATCAAGGCACATAATGGCAAGGCAACGCTGTTCTCCACTGCCATTATAACGTGGACCTTACTATACCACAGTCAGTGTTACCAACTAAATTTTGATTTTCCTGCACTGGTGCTCCATATAACATAATAACTATTTTGCGTTGTAATGCTGCAAATCTGGAGTACGCAAAGTAATACTTTGCGCACTAGTGCGAAAAAGTGATTCTTTGCGGCCTGCAATCAGTGCAGAAATGGTCACTTTTCAAGGTATCTTTAGGAAAAATATATTTTCTTGACAAATAAAATATGATTAACTATTTTCAACAATAATGAACAGTTAAATTCATCAGATATACTATTATCAGCTTTTTGGGTGGCAAGGCTGAGATCTGGCAACCCTTTTCTCCTATCTTCCTACACTGCCATTATAACGTGGACCTCACTATAGAAAGTCGCCTTTGTAGAATAATAAAAAAAGAAAAAAATATATTAAATCAATAATCCTGTATCTGCTATCGTCTATAGAAGACATTGACAAGACAGAGGTTCGGCTATTTTCAATTACTATTTTCAGGCTTGTATGTATGATTGAAGAGGAAATGAATGAATTGAATGGAAATGGAGCACAGAAAGAAAATATCAATGGTAATAGAAAATAATAATAATAATAATAATAATAATAATAATAATAATAAATCATATTACATCAATAAACCTGTATCTGCAATCGTCTGTAGAAGACATTGACAAGACAGAGGTTCGGCTATTTTCAATTAATATTTTCAGGCTTGTATGTATAATTGAAGAGGGAATGACTGGATTGAATGGAAATGGAGCACAGAAAGAAAATATCAGTATTGGTTTTTCACCTTGGATAACGTGCAAAGCCACAGGTGGACCGTTATTGTGACACTCCTGCGACGATGCTATTGGTTGGTTGTGGTCGTCCAATGGGAGCAGCCAAATGTGAATCACTCCATTCTCAGTACCCACACATAGAAGTAGAGTTTCACCTGAATCAATAAAAAAAATCATCAGTAAAGTGTAAAGTCATTAAACTATCTACAGCTATAGTATAGAAGGTTATCCTTCGATATTTGTAATTGATCAATACTAGTGCAGAACTGTTAAATAATATTATTTATCTCTTAAGTTTGATTCAATTTTATTGCCAATTTTTACTTTCTTGCCGTATTACCATAGATAAGGAAAGTATTGCTTTCCGAAAAAAATTAAGGTACCCCAATTTGTAAATTTCTATACGTTTCAAGGTCCCCTGAGTCCAAAAAGTGGTTTTTGGGTATGGTCTGTATGTGTGTGTGTGTGTGTGTGTGTGTGTGTGTGTGTGTGTGGTGTGGTGTGTGTGTGTATGTGTGTGTGTGTGTGTGTGTGGTGTGTGTGTGTGTGTGTGTGTGTGTGTGTGTGTGTGTGTGTGTATGAGTGTATGTGGGTCTCTGTACACGATATCTCATCTCCAATTAACGGAATGACTTGAAATTAGAATCTTAAGGTCCTTCCTATTAGGATCCGACACGAACAATTTTCGATCAAATGCAATTCAAGATGGCAGCTAAAATGGCGAAAATGTTGTCAAAAACAGGGGTTTCGCGATTTTATCGAAAATGGCTCCAACGATTTTGATTAAATTCATACTTAAAATAGTCATTGTTAAGCTCTATCAACTGCCACAAGTCCCATATCTGTAAAAATTTCAGGAGCTCCGCCCCATCTATGCAAAGTTTGATTTTAGATTCCCAATTATCAGCCTTCATATACAATTTAAACAAGAAAATTCAAATGGAAAAGATAGAGCATGAAAATCTCTACAATTAATGTTCAGTGACATTTTCACCTAAAATTTAAAATAAGCTCGAGATTCGAGAAAATGTTATTATTTCAATTGTAAACTGTTGGCAACTGTTGACTATTAAATCATACACTATGAAGAGATAGCAGACCTCATGTGTGTCTCCAGCGTATAGTCCTGTCACCAGCTGGCTTAGATCTTTGAATAGTAGACTTGAGCGCGGGAACACTAGCGTCAGGTGATAAATATCATAACGGCAAGGAAGGTTGTGTGAGTGCGACACACCAGATTTTTGTAAATGTTACAATAGGCAACAGCCTAGTAACAATATCAATAAATATATATCTATCCCAGTGGTCGCCAAACAGTCGATCGCGAGCTACCGGTAGCTCGTGGGGTAGTTTTTGGTAGCTCACAGAAATGCTTGAGTTGTCAACCATGCATTGAGAAACATGACTACAAAATTTTGGATTCTCAAAGATATGAAGTTAAATGATTAAATTTGTAGCTTCAAGGGAAAGATAAGGACATCGGTGGAATGATTTGAACTGTAAAATCGTTTTCAAGGAACTTGAGATGTGGGGAAAACAATGTCGTCCAGTTTGAATATAAACACTTTTCCAGTCTGAAAAATCAATGACGAGAAAAATTCTTCACAGCACTCAGCAATAACCAATAATACAGTTCAGACTTGAGACAACAGTTTGATCAACGATTTCAAGATTTTAAAAGCATATCGAATATGGTACAATTCATCAACTCTCCTTTTGTAGAGATCGATGCAGAAGTATTGCAGCTTGTGTTGTAAAAACTTTTGGTGGAGATCAGGCTTCATTTGAAATGGAGTTTGTGAATTTTTAAAATGATCTTGTTTCTCAGATCACTTTCTACAACTGGAAATATTTGGCCTCAAATCCTCAAAGAAAAATATCCAATTATTATTCAAGTTGCATTGAGGTTGAAAGCTATGCTCAGCTCTACCTACTTGTGTGAATCATCTTTTTCAAGTATGAAATTCATAAAAATCGATATAGGAACATTTTTGGACAACTGCATCAGAATGGCGGCTACAACGTACACTCCAAACATCAAGAAAATACTTGATCGCCAAAAAGAGTTCCTCTGCTCTCATTGAAATGTACATTTCAACTTTTGTTATACTTTTTGCTATGAGATAAGTAGATTTCAACACTAGAAATGTCTCTTTATAGGGAATAAAAGATACTTCCTTTATTCTAATACTGCTTAAGCTCACTAGAAGATTTATAAATGCTATTCTAGCTCACAGGCTCATAAGTTTGGCGACCACTGATGCTCCAAAAAGTCACAAATACGTCAAAGATGTCACAGAGTTGTTGAAGATGACACAAATATGTCACAAAGATGCTTTACCTGAAGTAATCTTATACAGAGAGATCGAAACGTCGCGCACGTGTGAATGGAACTTATTCTAAATAGTAGTTTCCTGAACTATAGTGAGGTCCACGTTATAATGACAGTATTTGATCAACTTTGGTTTTGCTATCCTTGTCTATCATCGACAAAGCCGGTGGTACTATCCATTTATTTCTAGGTCCACAACGATGACAATTTGTTTTCGACAGTGTAAAAATATAATTAATTAATGCAGAGAATCGGCATCGCTATTCTTCTATATTTATCCACTGCCATAATAACGTGGACCTCACTATAGTTATGCTAGCTTCTGCAATTTATCACCACATGTACTACCTACAACCAAGGTCTATAAAAACCAGGTCAAGAACTCGTGTTCCTTATGGAGCGGTCATTTTGCGGATTTTTTATGGCGGTGAAAGTTCAATATTGCTCCTAACAAAATCATGCATTATGCATTTTAAAACCAATATTCTGGTTCAGATATTTGTAAATTCAGGTTTTCATAATAAGAAAACAAAGATATTGTCAAATTTCACTAAAAATTTATTAAAAACTTTAAAACAGAACCATGGTTTCACGTAGTTAACCAACGCATCATCAGCTGTACTGAGGATTCCTCTCAATATTTTCTTATTATGGAGAGATTTCACAACATCACCATCAATTCTACTAATTTTATTTCAGGTTTTCATATTTTAATAATGGAATTTCAATAATAAATGGTTCAATATTTCATTTATTTATTATTAAAAATTGTTCTTATTCTTGTAACCTATGGATTATGAGTCATAAGGCATTGGGACAAGACAAAAATATTATATGAGTGGCTAACCTCAAAAATATTTTAAAGTTCCCGATCAATTAAATCTAAAAACCAACAATCAGTTTCTAGTATTTTTCTAAATACTATAATTCTGTCAGGGTTTTTTTACAATTCAAATTACTAATAACACATCATGTTATGTTCAATCTACAATGATAACAGTTGAAAATGAATTGAAAATTGGTGAACTAGAACCCCACAAAATGGCGATTTTGCAATGCATCACAGGATTGTGTCATGAACTTTGACGGAGCCCCTTGGCTAGACGGAAATGGCGAGCGAAGCGAGCCTCACGGCTAGTCCGTAATATTTCTTCATATTAAGGCAGGTTGCAGACAATACTACATGCATTCTATAAACATAACCTAATTTACAAATTCCGAATCAGGAATTTTGTGGAAGTTGACAACACTTCCACCTGGAGCACTGAAGGAGGTTTTTTGTAGCAGTTTGCTGTTCCTATTTCGGAACTGGGAAACATACTCGACTGTAAAGAAAACATATGGTTTCATTACAGTACAGAATGATGTAATGAGAATCATATGTTTGAAAGAATAAGACTTTGATATTGTCAATATCACAATATCAAAGTCTTATTCTTTCAATTATGGAAAAATATCACAACATCTCATACCATACAATCAAATCAATCATATGTTTATTTGTTCTGCAAACAGCTGTTTACCGGCTTGATTTCATGCATGGAAAACAGCTGAGTTTGAATGACTATGACAAAAAGTCATTGATCTATCTATAGCTATAGTATAGAAAGTAGCCCTTGAGACAATGTTAAGTTCATAATTATGACGAACAAGTAAAGTAAAGTATACAGAGAGATTGGAACGTAGCGCACATGTGAATGAACCTTCCCGTAGGGAATAGTTTCTATGAATTAGTGTTATGCTGGCTTCTGCAAGATGGCACCACATGTATATAGTCCAGTCAAGGAAAGGTTATGAAGGGAAAGTTGGGAAGACAATTTTTGACCCCACAGTTTTGTTTAGGGTAGTAAGGAGGTAAACATATCAAAAGTCTCCACCCCTACCACCTGTGCTAAGGGGGTGGGGGTGGTTTAAAGTTATATGGCAAATTTATTTATTATTATTTTCCAAGCAGTTAGTAGGAGTCGGGGATGGGCAATATCAAAGTTAATAAATTACTATTAAACGAAAATCCAAATTAAATGCTGTAATTCACCCTGAAGACTTCTGCTACTGCAAATATTGACAACAGGGTAAACAGCTAGCTGGAAATTCAATGAGCGCTACTATTCAAAAATTAGTCTTTGGGGTGAATTACAGCATTTAATTTGGATTTTCGTTAATAATAATTATTAATTCATTAGCTTTTGAATAATTGCAATATCTCAGTAATTTCCATCTGTAGAATACCAAAGTTAATTAGATCTGGAGATGTATATTAGTTCCCATATACAAAGAAAGAGGAGACAGAGTACGATTTATCATGGTTCTACTATTGAGAAACAACAATAATAAAACGAATAGAGTAGTCTATTTGAACAGTTGTTGAATTGGTTTTTTATTATAGAAAAAATAGAATGTACAGTACCTATGACAGGAGACCAGGCTAGTGAGATGGGCACATGACTGTGCGTGAGCTGGAATCTGGTGCGACAAACCTTGACCGAATCTTCTTGCTGCCAAACTCGACACACTTTGTCATCACTGCCACATGTCGCCAAGTACTCACTGCGGGGGTCCCACTCTAGCGCCGACACTGCCGTCTATATATTTATACAATCATATTTAATGATACACAAATCAAAAAATATATAATCGAATGCATACTAGTGACCCCCTGGGTTGGAGAACTCGCTCAAGAACTGTTGTATTGTAATCTTTGATACAACGTTTAATGATACCATAGAGAAACAATAGCGTAAGTAGATATCCCATGTTTTAGGGCGTTTATGTCGCAACTTTTACTGTTATCTCAAGCCGATTACTGTCGATTATTGTCGACTTTTACTGTTTTGTTGGGGTGAGAGTGTATCAACGGCACAATATGAGAGACTAACAGTGTTTCACAGCTGCGTGGGAAAGAACTACGTGGACTATCAGCTTGAGATAACAGTAAAAGTTACGATATAAACTCCCTATACCATGGGATATCTACTTACGCTATTGTTTCTCTATGATGATACAGAGTTGATAAAAATTGTGGAAACAGCAGAATATTTCTCTAGCAAGAATAATTTGACAGTAGATTTCATTGGGGATCCTATTTGAAATGAGAAATTAATCTTCAAATATTACTCTTTCGCTTCAACATCTTTTACCCTCATATGAATCCAAATTGATTTTTTGAAATAAGAAGGTGGTCATGTAATACATGATTTCGATACAAGAGAAAATAAATGGCGAAAACCGCACATTGATATATCAACCCCTATCAGTTTCTTGATGTGAAAATTGTAAATTACAGAGTGAGTCATAAATGTATGGGAACCCTTCAATAAATTGGAGACTGTTTTAGATATAATACTGTAACTTTCAGGATAAGTTATTGGTCGAATACTCTACCTTTTGACGTACCGTACAACTGAATTAACCCCCTCATAAGTTATTAATTTATACTTAATGTATACCCCATTATTAATTTATACTTATCATCATTATTCCTCTTTTTCATCTTCTATTTTAGTTAAAAAATTATTGCAGTTTCTATCTCTCTTTAATTTAGTGAATTTTCTATATTAGATTAGACTTATACTATATTATATTATACTATTAATATATTAGAATTGTAATTTCTGTTGTGTCAAGAGGGCTGTTATGGGAAGTATTTCTTCCTCGTGCCCTCATATTGTAATGTAGATAAATAAATAAATTATAATTATAAGGGTTGAAATACCTCAACCCCTCAACCCTGGGGTATTCTGCCTAATCAGGTAGAATAATCTACCTTTGACATACAGCTGAGTTTCAACCCCTCATAAGGGGGTGACTTAGGGGTTGTAGCTCGAATATTTTAAATGTAAATACCCATTGTGTGATACAAAATTTTAAAGGCCCATCTGAAACAAGTAAGATGACATCAATAAAAATGTTCTATGATACTTTATCCATTACTGTTATTAGATAGAACATTTCTGTATGAATGTTATAATAATTCTTCTTTCATAATACATTTTTTATGCTGTTGTACTCCAGAGCGAAGCTCGGTCCCCGATATTTTTAATAATTGAAACAAATTCTATTCATGATACAAAGTTTACATAAGAAAAAATCCCAATCAAATAATTGGTCTATTGTCAAGTTTTACAGTCAATTTTACTTTCACTATGAGAATGGAACAATAAAACTAAATTCATTCTATTTGTGTTTCAAGAGACCCTTGTGAAGCATGGGTTACCGTCTAGTTTTAAAATAAACAAATCAAATCAAAAATTTTCATTCACAATACAAACAGTTGAGGGTCCTGCCAAACCCAAAGGTTTTCGGCGGGTGCCCAGGAATAGGAAAAAATTGAGTTACAAAAGATAAATAAACTTAGACAAAATAAATATTACACTTCAAAGATTTTAAGTAAAAAATGAAAAAAAAAACTAATACAAAACCCAAAAATAAAATATGAAATATACATCAGATTTTTCATTCACAATACAAACAGTTGAGGGTCCTGCCAAACCCAAAGGTTTTCGGCGGGTGCCCAGTTACAGGAAAAAAATGAGTTACAAAAGATAAATAAACTTAGACAAAATAAATATTATACTTCAAAGATTTTAAGTAAAAAATTAAAAAAAAAACTAATACAAAACCCAAAAATAAAATAAGAAATATACATTAGAGTTTTCATTACAATACAAACAGTTGAGGGTCCTGCCAAACCCAAAGGTTTTCGGCGGGTGCCCAGGAATAGGAAAAAATTGAGTTACAAAAGATAAATAAACTTAGACAAAATAAATATTACACTTCAAAGATTTTAAGTAAAAAATGAAAAAAAAAACTAATACAAAACCCAAAAATAAAATAAGAAATATACATCAGATTTTGATACAGAATTAATAAAAAAAAGGGAAAGATGAAAATTTATTAGAAAGGAATGAAATAATAAGGAAAAGGGACAAATTGTTTTACACAGTAATAGTACATTTTTATCGTTGAGGCTGGCGGCAGTGACAATAACAGGAAAATCTTAAAACTTCAGCCAGCAAAAATTGAAAAATTCTAATAATGTAAGATATGCTGTCATTTTTTCAACTGACGTTCTTAAATTATATGTGTAGTTTGTAATATTATTAGTTTCGTTTTATAAATTGAATGTGCTGTTATTATTGAGATACAACATCACATCCTTCTTAGAGTAGTCTATATATATAAAGCGAAATGGCACTCACTCACTCACTCACTCACTCACTCACTCACTCACTCGCATAACTAAAAATCTACCGGACCAAAACGTTCAAATTTGGTAGGTATGTTCAGTGGCCCTTTAGAGGCGCACTAAGAAATCTTTTGGCAATATTTCAACTCTAAGGGTTGTTTAAGGGTTTAAAGTTCGTCTTTTAGCATGTATATTCTTCTTTCCCAATCTCTTAATTATAATTGAAATTTCCATATCATATGTTACTATAGAACTTAATCTAGATAGAGTACCTCTTCGAAACAGTTGTTAACTGGCAACTAAATTAATAATTTTGTCAGGTTGGCATTTAGTTGAGTTGACTTTGTTAGGTTGGCACCAAGTTGAAGATTTAAATGCATTTATCGCGGAAAATAATTGATTGGGCACTGCTACTTCAATCCTGGGAATATTATATTACTAGCCGTCAGGCTCGCTTCGCTCGCCATATCCGTTTAGCCAGACGTTTAGTCTGAACCCCGACTGGATTGTCCTAACATATGATAAAAATGCTCAAATGAAAATGCAGGCGAGCGAAGCGAGCCTGCTCACTCATTCTTGGACGATCCAGTCGGGGGTCCAGGGGGCGGAGCCCCCTGGCTAGACGGATATGGCGAGCGAAGCGAGCCTGACGGTTAGTAAGATTATATTGTGTTTTTAAACAGACCCTTGCGGAGTAGGGTTACCCTGCTAGTTCTACAATAAACTTATGCTATTTAATTATTAGAAAATAATTAATAATTATAAATAACCTCATCAGAAATCTAGATGGATAGCACACCTACAAATAAATGCAATAAGAAAGTGGATAATAATTGTGTTACCTGGTGACCATGATGGTTTGAGTATCGTAGTTAGGACTTTTGTGACCGATCTTAACGGTGCCATCATTGAATCCGACCGCGAAATTCTTGTCTTCATCAAGCCAACTATGTGATTCACGGATGCTGCAATTGAGAAGGAACAAGGCTTCAAACCACTCATACAAAGGAATATAATTTAATTTAATTTAATTTAACAATTTAAGCCATCTAAATTCAAAATTTATAGTTTTAGTGTTTATTTTGAACAACATTTTCTAAAAATTGTACACGTTAAATTCTAACCTTATCTTGGACTTTGTCACCTATAATTTGAAAGAAAATAGCACAAGGACTACCTTATTATTTTATCTTTCAATGTTATTACATTAGTGTCATTTGCATTGTAAATAAATAAAATACCAAACATGAATATTTGAAACATGGATACATCCTATTATATTAAGCGAGCAATTTCTGTATATCTGTTTATATTTTTATATCTGGTTATCTTGTTATTTATGTTCAACGGATTTCGAAAACGGCTCTAACGATTTTCACGAAATTTGGAACATATAGGTTTATGACATCAAATGGATTGCACTAGGTCTCATCCCAGGTCAAACTCGATAAAAGACATGAAAAGGATAATTATTCTTCTGAATGAGTGGATTTAAAATGACAAAAGTATCCGATTATATGGAGCGAGCAATTTCTGTATATCGTTTATATTTTTATATCTGGTTATTTATGTTCATCCCTGGGCAAACTCACTGAAGGACATGATAGGATAATTCATCATTGGAAAACAGATGATGATTTCGCCGTCGTCTTGTCGATAACAGGAGATGCGTGTGCCTGTGTGGGAGATCAGCTGTGTAATCAATCAGCTTACCGTATCTCGCGAGAAATCTAGAAATTTAATTGTCTCGATCAGAATACAGTGATCTGATTTGTTGACATAATGGTATATTATCATAATATTCAGAGTTGATCATTATTTTACAGTTCTAGTGATTAGTGAGTGTTTTTGTTATTGATTTTGTATGTAAACATCTAAATTAGAACTTTTATGTTTTCAAATATTTGGACTGAAATTTCACCTGAATTCAAGTGTATGGAACATAACCCACTTTTTGGAATATTTTATAGTGTATAAATCGAAATTCGGGGAAGAAAGAGTATTGGGCTGTGCCTGTTAGTACTTCCCCAATCATTCCAAGAATTGAGTTCTGTTTTCATCAATAATAAATATGAGCAAAGCTCGGTGCCCC
>NW_024093071.1:0-15055 GCF_014356525.2 Nilaparvata lugens | reverse complement strand
AATGATTAAAATTGTAATAGTGACCGGTGATAGAATGTGTAAAGACTTATGATTTTATTAGTTTCTTAGCTCATTTGAATCCAGTCCTAGAATCAAAACTCTGAAGTAATCAATCTTTCACAACTCTCGCCTCTACCGATACCCCGATTCCACCTTTTAATTGCTATTTTGAATGCAGATTTTATAGTTAATGAAGTCTGTTACAGCTATAGGTAAGTTTTTTAACAGAACATGGGCTATGTAGTATGAATCATATGAATAGTATGTGAAGATGGTTTTATTTACCCTTGGCATTTGGATATTGTTATGAATTACTCTCCTTGTTGTATAATTATGAGTGATGGTATTAAATATGTCAGAATAGTTTTTGAATATGTATGTTGCCAAAGTTCTAATGTATAATTGCCTGACATCAAGCACCTCCATCTCCGCGAAAACCGCCTCAGTCGAGTAGTCCCAACGCCTCCCAAGTGCAGCCTTTAGAATCAGTTTTTGTGTAATGAATAGAGGATTCAAAATAGATCTGAATCCTCCTCCATAAGCTAGGATCCCTCCTTCAATAATTGATTGAACAAATGCGTAATAAATTGTTAGGATTTCGTTCTTGTTCAAATATTCTCTAAGTTTCCTAAAAACATAAATCATTTTTCTTAGTCTGCTGTTCTGATAAGCAACATGTGCAGACCAGTTGAATCTATTGTCAATAATCACACCTAGATATTATAAGAGTCTACCCTTGCAATTGACTCGCAGTTACAAGAGGTATTGTTAATGTTACCACATGTATGCAGTTTGACCCCTTCAACTGAGGTGTCACTAGCATCTCTCAGGGAGACCGGCATGAACTTTGTCTTACTGACATTGAGTGTCAATAAATTATGGTCAAACCATGTTTTTAATGAAGACAGCAATTTTGTCTTCAGAAATTCAGAGAGATTTGAAGGAAATGTAGTTTGCCATGGCTATAGCACAAGAGCAAAGAGTTCAGCTGTATATCAGTACCCCGCTCACAGACTGACACTTTTGGAAAAAGGACCATATTATTCGGGACTGAAGCTCTTCAATTGTCTACCTGAAAGAATACAGTTATGTGGTAGTCATAGGCTTTTCTTGTCTTCAATTACTATGTACTTGTGGAAGCGTGTCCCTATACAATGGAGGAAGTTGTGGTGCCTTCATACTTTGAGTTAAGCAGATGCATACACTTTGCATAGAAAATGTTCATGACATGTTACATGCCACTTGAGCTCTGCTCAGATATGTGGCTTCACGTAACAAATGACAATAATAATAATAATAATAATAATAATAATAATAATAATGACGCCAAGTCTCTCTTTGCCCTATTCAGTACAGATTCCCAGTCAGGCCCCCTAAGTCAGATGCCTTGCTCGAAGGAGGAGGTGGGGGCTTCTCAATCTCGCCGGCATACGGAACCCCTGAGGAAGCCGTCCGACCCGCGACCCCTCCTTTCGCGGCAACAAGGTCTGCGACCCCGACTCCCCCTACCCCAGTTTGGATACGAGAGAGGGGACTCACTGAGGCTTGGGGAGCAGCCTCCACAGAACCTCGTGAGCATCCAGAAAGTTCCAGCTGCTTTCCTGTCACCAGCAGCCAGCCGTTGACACCTCCCCGTCCCGCCGCTTCCGTCCACCCTGATGAATCCGAGGTCCTCGAACTTTCCTCCGAGGACAAAGAGGAAGACACCTCGTTGCCACCGGCAGTTCGCCTGTCCACCACCGACTGCGGACGAGGCCTTGCCCTCATCACAATTGGAGATCGGCCTACAGTGAGGAAGGTCACACACCAGTCCTTCCGCCCCGGAAAGCACCCTCGCGCCGGCCGTCCGAGGATCCGAGTGCGCCTCCCTGACGGGCAACGGGCTTGGGTCAAGCTGTAGGTGAGTAAGCACGGCGAAGTGAGGCAGTGCGTGAGCACGGCCTTGCAGGGCGAAAGCCCGGCATTTGCAGTGCGCAAGCACGGCGAAGTGAGGCAGTGCGTGAGCACGGCCTTGCAGGGCGCAAGCCCGGCATTTGCAGTGTGCAAGCACGGCGAAGTGAGGCAGTGCGTGAGCACGGCCTTGCAGGGCGAAAGCCCGGCATTTGCAGTGCGCAAGCACGGCGAAATGAGGCAGTGCGTGAGCACGGCCTTGCAGGGCGAAAGCCCGGCATTTGCAGTGCGCAAGCACGGCGAAGTGAGGCAGTGCGTGAGCACGGCCTTGCAGGGCGAAAGCCCGGCATTTGCAGTGCGCAAGCACGGCGAAGTTAGGCAGTGCATGAGCACGGCCTTGCAGGGCGCAAGCCCGGCACATGCAGTGCACAAGCACGGCGGAGTTAGGCAGTGTGAAAACACGGCACACAGTGCGCAAGCACGGCACGCAGTGCGCGAGCACGGCATGCAGGGCGAAAGCCCGGCAAAGGTAGTGCGCGAGCTTGACCAAAGCAGTGTGGGAACACTGCAGCCAGATTGCGAGCTCGTCCGAACGTTGTGCGCAAGCATAACACATCGGTCAGTGAGTGTCTGGATTGTCACTACGCGGACGCACACCTTCGCGGTGTGGGAACACCGCGGCAGTGTGAAAACACAGCACGCAGTGCGCAAGCACGGCACACAGTGCGCAAGCACGGCACGCAGTGCACAAGCACGGCCTTGCAGGGCGCAAGCCCGGCATTTGCAGTGCGCAAGCACGGCGAAGTGAGGCAGTGCGTGAGCACGGCCTTGCAGGGCGCAAGCCCGGCATTTGCAGTGCGAAAGCACCGCATCCTTATTTTTGCAGTGCGACAGCACAGCGACTCATTGCAGTGCGGAAGCATGGCGTTCCCTTGCAATGCTACTTAGGTTCTCAGAACCGGTCTGAGGTGTGGTTCACCTCGTTTTCTTTTTGTATTTTGTGTTACCCTCCCCTCCTGGCAGTGCGAGAGCACCGCGACTCTCATCTGCAGTGCGGAAGCACGGCGTCCTCGGCAGTGTGGAAACACGGCAACTCTGCAGTGCGGGAGCACGGCGTCCTTTTTGCGATGCGAAAGCATGGCGTTTCCTGGCAGTGCGGAAGCACGGCGCCCCGGGCAGTGCGAAAGCACGGCATCCTTTTTGCAGTGCGAAAGCACGGCATCCTTTTTGCAGTGCGAAAGCACGGCGCTTCTTTGCAGTGCGAAAGCACGGCGTTCCCTTGCAATGCTACTTAGGTTCTCAGAACCGGTCTGAGGTGTGGTTCACCTCGTTTTCTTTTTGTATTTTGTGTTACCCTCCCATCCTGGTAGTGCGAGAGCACCGCGACTCTCATCTGCAGTGCGGAAGCACGGCGTCCTCGGCAGTGTGGAAACACGGCAACTCTGCAGTGCGGGAGCACGGCGTCCTTTTTGCGATGCGAAAGCATGGCGTTTCCTGGCAGTGCGGAAGCACGGCGCCCCGGGCAGTGCGAAAGCACGGCATCCTTTTTGCAGTGCGAAAGCACCGCATCCTTATTTTTGCAGTGCGACAGCACGGCGTCTCATTGCAGTGCGGAAGCACGGGGTTCCCTTGCAATGCTACTCAGGTTCTCAGAACCGGTCTGAGGTGTGGTTCACCTCGTTTTCTTTTTGTATTTTGTGTTACCCGCCCCTCCTGGCAGTGCGAGAGCACCGCGACTCTCATCTGCAGTGCGGAAGCATGGCGTCCTCGGCAGTGTGGAAACACGGCAACTCTGCAGTGCGGGAGCACGGCGTCCTTTTTGCGATGCGAAAGCATGGCGTTTCCTGGCAGTGCGGAAGCACGGCGCCCCGGGCAGTGCGGAAGCACGGCATCCCTTTTGCAGTGCGAAAGCACCACGTCCTTATTTTTGCAGTGCGACAGCACGGTGTCTCATTGCAGTGCAAAAGCACCGCGTTCTTTTTTTTTTGCACTGCGAAAGCACGGCGCTTCTTTGCAGTGCGAAAGCACGGCGTTCCCTGGCAGTGCGAGAGCACTGCGACTCTCATCTGCAGTGCGGAAGCACGGCATCCTTTTTGCAGTGCGAAAGCACGGCGCTTCTTTGCAGTGCGAAAGCACGGCATCCTTTTTGCAGTGCGACAGCACGGCGTTTCCTTGCAGTGCGGAAGCACGGCGTCCCGGCAGTGCGGAAGCACGGCATCCTTTTTGCAGTGCGAAAGCACGGCGTCCCACATCGCAGTGCGAAAGCACGGCGTCCCCCATTGCAGTGCGGAAGCACGGCATCCTTTTTGCAGTGCGAAAGCACGGCGTCCCACATCGCAGTGCGAAAGCACGGCGCAGATCTTCAAGATCTTCTCTGAAGCTAGGCCTAGGATCTGGCCAGATAGCTTCCTCATTTCTTCGGATGGTGCCGACGCACCACCACCGGTTGGCAAAGAGTCAACCTGGCGCCCAGTTTGTGTTCGGTCTATGATGACCGGCGGAGAGGCGGCAGAATGTACTCAGGTATTTGGGACATCCTGTCTGCCGTTTACCCCTTCCATCCTCACCCTTCCCCCTCTCCTCCCCCTCTCTTTTCACCCCTTCCCTTAGTAGGAACAGTGTGTCACGATGTATATTGTAACTAGAGAAAGGAATTGAGTTTAGGGCTCATTTATTGAGGCTTGACTATCTTTGATAGAATCTAAGGGGTCAACGTTCAAGCCAGCCACTGGCCTACCGCTCAGCGGTGCTGCGCATCCTCTCTCCCCTCCCTCTCGGTCACTGAGGGAGGCTCGAGAAAGGCTAGCAGGAGGAAGTCGAGTTCGGAGAGCTAGGGCGAGCGGTCGAGTGAGGTGAGAAGGAAGCAGCGAGCAGCTAGCAACGTCACAGTACGTCTTGTACTAAAGTGAACTCCGATTTCTTCAGCGACCGGGAGTTGTGTTGAGGCTAAAGACGATTAGCCTCAAACACGGTGAACTCCATTGCTCAACACCCGTTTGGGCGAGTGCTGAACGACATTTAACCCGTTTAGATGACGGGCTACCAGTTTCGACCAACGGCGACACGTCAGGTTTGGTCGAAACCTGACTCCCCATTGGTAGACCACCAGCGGAACATCGAGGCGCAAGAGGACCTCTGGAAAGGTGTGGAAAAACCTTTCCCGCGACTCCGCGACCGATCCGGACCCCAGGAGGACAGCTGGTGCCCGGCAAGTAGGACTTAGGAAAGTCCAGAGCGCGGGCCGCTGCAGCGCACTGATTCAGTGCGGGATCGAAGAGGACCTCTGGAAAGGTGTGGAAAAACCTTTCCCGCGACTCCGCGACCGATCCTTATTATTTTAGTACCTATGTAAATTAACTGCCTCCTTATACATTCAATATTAGTGTTATAGGTTACATATTTGTTAGCAGTGGCCCTTAGATTATAATAATTAAGTGTAGAGTTTATTGTGAGAGGAAAATCGGATCTATATTTTATTAAGTACTCAATTACGGTTTTTATGTATAATTGACGTATAGTCATGACCTCAAAATCACTAAAAACCATATCCGTTGGATAGAGCCTGGGTTTGCTTAATATAGTTTTAATTATCAGTTTTTGTGCTACAAATAATTCAGCAATATGACAGTTGAAACAGCCTCCCCAAACAACTATGCCATACTGCAGAATTGACTTGACTAGAGCATGATACATCATTTTCAGGTGGTTCTTATTAAGAATTCTGTTAACTTGGTAAAATTTAAAAGATAAATATCTAATTTTTCTACATATGTATTTAATATGAACATCCCATTTAAGGTTTTCATCAATTATGATTCCCAAGTACTTAGTATTATTGACTTTTTTAATGGTGGGACAATCACAATTACCCAAGTTTAAATTGCACTGAGAATGGAGTCTCAAATCTTGATTCTCGTTGGGCTGTCCTACTCTATTTGCAGAGAAAGTTATGTAATTCGTTTTTTCAATATTTAAACTCAAGGTATTCTTATCTAACCACTTCTTGATTAAAAGCATATTATTTTCAGCTATGGTATGAACTTCATTCCATGAATTACCGTGAAAAATAGCTGCAGTATCATCTGCAAAGGATATCACAGTTGAGTTTAGAAGTCTTAAATTTAAAAAGTCATTTACATAGAGTATGAAAAGGATGGGAGAAAGTACAGTACCTTGAGGAAGACCATAAGAAGTTAAGTTAGTTACACTAGATTGATCATTTATGGTTAGGGACTGGGTTCTATTACTCAGATAGCTTTTGAACAATTTAAGCGAGACTCCTCTGAAACCATAGGACTCCAGTTTATTGAACAAAGTATTATGAGGTATTGTATCAAAAGCTTTGCGTATATCCAGGAAGACTGCAATAGTTTTCTTATTGGAGTTTATTTTATCAGATAAAGTATTGACGAATTTTATTAGAGCGTCAGATGTACTTTTACCATTTTGGAAACCGAATTGGTTCTTGTTGATTATTTTGTTAAGATTCAAGAAAGAAACAACTCTTGACTTTATTAGTTTCTCCATTATTTTAGCAAGGTTGCTGATAAGACTAATCGGTCTATAATTACAGGGATTAGTCGGGTCACCTTGTTTGAATAGAGGTTTTATTTTGGCTGACTTGAGGTGCTCAGGAAAATATCCCTCCTCAAAGCATCTATTAAAAATGAAAGAGAGAGGTTGAGATATAAAATTGGCTATTTTCTTCAGCGTAATATTACCTAGACTATCAATACCAGGACTGCAGTTGTTCTTTAGATTTTTAATAGTTGCCTCAACCTCAACTGGGCACGTTGGTCTCATAAAAAACGTGTTATCGATCTGTATTTCAGGAAATCGATCACCAGTATTATCAGGGATATTGATAGTTTGAGCTTGTAATTTACCCACATTTG
Organism: Nilaparvata lugens; assembly: GCF_014356525.2. NCBI lineage: Eukaryota > Metazoa > Arthropoda > Insecta > Hemiptera > Delphacidae > Nilaparvata > Nilaparvata lugens. Next base: position 8,270 of record NW_024093071.1, on the reverse strand, counting down.
TGAAATAATTGTTGAGGGATTGAGCATCAAGTTCAGTACTCTTGTCGTTGATACTGTCCTCACCTATAACTTCGTTTATGCACTTCCACAACTTCATGCTGTTGTTATTACAATTTTCAATTTTCCCTTTATAGTAGACTTCCTTTGCATGATTTATGATCTTATTCAAACCATTACGATAAACTTTATATTCATTCTTTAATATATTGTTATTAGGATCTCTTCTGAGTCTAGAATGCATTTTGTCCCGCGTGATTATTGATCTTATGATGCCTTCAGATATCCAGGGCTTCAGGGGACGAAGTCTGTTAGGTATCTCTTTTACCTTTCTGCATTGGTTGATGAGACTGGTCAAACGATCGACAAATTTATCCATAATAGTGTCAATGCTTCCATTCACGGTATAGATTTCTTCCCAATCTTCATTCCTTATGCGTTCCAATAGTGCATGATAGTTGGTTCTAGTTAATGTGTTTATCAATACTTTTCTATTATTCTTATTGATAGGAACCTTCACCAAGTTCAGTACAACCGCGTAGTGGTCAGTTATGGTTGTCCTAAATATAGCTCCTTTAATGGACATAGAATGGTTGCCTGAATTTTTATAAAAAATGTGGTCAATGCAAGAATTTGTTGTGGTTGTTACTCTGGTATCACCAGTTATGTAAGACTTATAGCCATTACTATTGAAAATATGCAGATAATCTTGAACAGGAACACTAGTTGAATGTGTATTTATATTCATGTCTCCCGCCACACATACATTTATTCCATTAGGAATATTACTGATTTCAATTTCAATTTTCAATTTATTTATTAAAAACACACATAACAAGACAAAACAAAATTACAAAGAATTTGAAACAAATAAAACACAATAAAATGTTACAAATATAAAAAACCATGGGCTTTGTGGTTGGGTGTGTTGGAGAAGAGAAAAAAAGAGAGGAAGATACCTAGCCAACTATGGTTTCCCATGTAATAGGCAGGCAAAGAAGAGAAGAGAAGTAATGAGGGAAAAATGTAAGGGAGAAATGGGGGGAAGGAAGAAAACAGAGGAATAGGTACTCAAAATAAAGGTAAGCGAGTCCACTGAAAAATGAAAAAACAATGCTGGAGCAGAAATCTCGAGTCATATATCTAAATGGAAGAAGAAATTACTGTATGTCCAGTTTTTTATATCCAGTTTAATTTTTCCGCTGATCTTATTGTCCATGAGAAAGTGATTTGGAATGAGGTTTATTATTTTAGTACCTATGTAAATTAACTGCCTCCTTATACATTCAATATTAGTGTTATAGGTTACATATTTGTTAGCAGTGGCCCTTAGATTATAATAATTAAGTGTAGAGTTTATTGTGAGAGGAAAATCGGATCTATATTTTATTAAGTACTCAATTACGGTTTTTATGTATAATTGACGTATAGTCATGACCTCAAAATCACTAAAAACCATATCCGTTGGATAGAGCCTGGGTTTGCTTAATATAGTTTTAATTATCAGTTTTTGTGCTACAAATAATTCAGCAATATGACAGTTGAAACAGCCTCCCCAAACAACTATGCCATACTGCAGAATTGACTTGACTAGAGCATGATACATCATTTTCAGGTGGTTCTTATTAAGAATTCTGTTAACTTGGTAAAATTTAAAAGATAAATATCTAATTTTTCTACATATGTATTTAATATGAACATCCCATTTAAGGTTTTCATCAATTATGATTCCCAAGTACTTAGTATTATTGACTTTTTTAATGGTGGGACAATCACAATTACCCAAGTTTAAATTGCACTGAGAATGGAGTCTCAAATCTTGATTCTCGTTGGGCTGTCCTACTCTATTTGCAGAGAAAGTTATGTAATTCGTTTTTTCAATATTTAAACTCAAGGTATTCTTATCTAACCACTTCTTGATTAAAAGCATATTATTTTCAGCTATGGTATGAACTTCATTCCATGAATTACCGTGAAAAATAGCTGCAGTATCATCTGCAAAGGATATCACAGTTGAGTTTAGAAGTCTTAAATTTAAAAAGTCATTTACATAGAGTATGAAAAGGATGGGAGAAAGTACAGTACCTTGAGGAAGACCATAAGAAGTTAAGTTAGTTACACTAGATTGATCATTTATGGTTAGGGACTGGGTTCTATTACTCAGATAGCTTTTGAACAATTTAAGCGAGACTCCACTGAAAAATGAAAAAACAATGCTGGAGCAGAAATCTCGAGTCATATATCTAAATGGAAGAAGAAATTACTGTATGTCCAGTTTTTTATATCCAGTTTAATTTTTCCGCTGATCTTATTGTCCATGAGAAAGTGATTTGGAATGAGGTTTATTATTTTAGTACCTATGTAAATTAACTGCCTCCTTATACATTCAATATTAGTGTTATAGGTTACATATTTGTTAGCAGTGGCCCTTAGATTATAATAATTAAGTGTAGAGTTTATTGTGAGAGGAAAATCGGATCTATATTTTATTAAGTACTCAATTACGGTTTTTATGTATAATTGACGTATAGTCATGACCTCAAAATCACTAAAAACCATATCCGTTGGATAGAGCCTGGGTTTGCTTAATATAGTTTTAATTATCAGTTTTTGTGCTACAAATAATTCAGCAATATGACAGTTGAAACAGCCTCCCCAAACAACTATGCCATACTGCAGAATTGACTTGACTAGAGCATGATACATCATTTTCAGGTGGTTCTTATTAAGAATTCTGTTAACTTGGTAAAATTTAAAAGATAAATATCTAATTTTTCTACATATGTATTTAATATGAACATCCCATTTAAGGTTTTCATCAATTATGATTCCCAAGTACTTAGTATTATTGACTTTTTTAATGGTGGGACAATCACAATTACCCAAGTTTAAATTGCACTGAGAATGGAGTCTCAAATCTTGATTCTCGTTGGGCTGTCCTACTCTATTTGCAGAGAAAGTTATGTAATTCGTTTTTTCAATATTTAAACTCAAGGTATTCTTATCTAACCACTTCTTGATTAAAAGCATATTATTTTCAGCTATGGTATGAACTTCATTCCATGAATTACCGTGAAAAATAGCTGCAGTATCATCTGCAAAGGATATCACAGTTGAGTTTAGAAGTCTTAAATTTAAAAAGTCATTTACATAGAGTATGAAAAGGATGGGAGAAAGTACAGTACCTTGAGGAAGACCATAAGAAGTTAAGTTAGTTACACTAGATTGATCATTTATGGTTAGGGACTGGGTTCTATTACTCAGATAGCTTTTGAACAATTTAAGCGAGACTCCTCTGAAACCATAGGACTCCAGTTTATTGAACAAAGTATTATGAGGTATTGTATCAAAAGCTTTGCGTATATCCAGGAAGACTGCAATAGTTTTCTTATTGGAGTTTATTTTATCAGATAAAGTATTGACGAATTTTATTAGAGCGTCAGATGTACTTTTACCATTTTGGAAACCGAATTGGTTCTTGTTGATTATTTTGTTAAGATTCAAGAAAGAAACAACTCTTGACTTTATTAGTTTCTCCATTATTTTAGCAAGGTTGCTGATAAGACTAATCGGTCTATAATTACAGGGATTAGTCGGGTCACCTTGTTTGAATAGAGGTTTTATTTTGGCTGACTTGAGGTGCTCAGGAAAATATCCCTCCTCAAAGCATCTATTAAAAATGAAAGAGAGAGGTTGAGATATAAAATTGGCTATTTTCTTCAGCGTAATATTACCTAGACTATCAATACCAGGACTGCAGTTGTTCTTTAGATTTTTAATAGTTGCCTCAACCTCAACTGGGCACGTTGGTCTCATAAAAAACGTGTTATCGATCTGTATTTCAGGAAATCGATCACCAGTATTATCAGGGATATTGATAGTTTGAGCTTGTAATTTACCCACATTTGTGAAATAATTGTTGAGGGATTGAGCATCAAGTTCAGTACTCTTGTCGTTGATACTGTCCTCACCTATAACTTCGTTTATGCACTTCCACAACTTCATGCTGTTGTTATTACAATTTTCAATTTTCCCTTTATAGTAGACTTCCTTTGCATGATTTATGATCTTATTCAAACCATTACGATAAACTTATATTCATTCTTTAATATATTGTTATTAGGATCTCTTCTGAGTCTAGAATGCATTTTGTCCCGCGTGATTATTGATCTTATGATGCCTTCAGATATCCAGGGCTTCAGGGGACGAAGTCTGTTAGGTATCTCTTTTACCTTTCTGCATTGGTTGATGAGACTGGTCAAACGATCGACAAATTTATCCATAATAGTGTCAATGCTTCCATTCACGGTATAGATTTCTTCCCAATCTTCATTCCTTATGCGTTCCAATAGTGCATGATAGTTGGTTCTAGTTAATGTGTTTATCAATACTTTTCTATTATTCTTATTGATAGGAACCTTCACCAAGTTCAGTACAACCGCGTAGTGGTCAGTTATGGTTGTCCTAAATATAGCTCCTTTAATGGACATAGAATGGTTGCCTGAATTTTTATAAAAAATGTGGTCAATGCAAGAATTTGTTGTGGTTGTTACTCTGGTATCACCAGTTATGTAAGACTTATAGCCATTACTATTGAAAATATGCAGATAATCTTGAACAGGAACACTAGTTGAATGTGTATTTATATTCATGTCTCCCGCCACACATACATTTATTCCATTAGGAATATTACTGATTTCATTACTCAGACTATTAAGAAAATTATCAATATTTTGATTACTTGGTGATCTATAAACCCCAATCACCTTCACAATAAAATCATCAATTCTTAGGTCAGCACTAACTACATTAGCATCAGTAATATCGAGTGAAACTTCATTGAATCTTATACAATCTTTTATGTACATGCATAATCCATCACATTTATTCTGTTTAGTGAACTTATTTATTGCCGTATATCCAGGAATGTTGAAAATGAACGGCATATCTGCAGTCAACCAGGTCTCCGTTAATATTATAATGTGAATATCAGTTTTCAATTCATTGAGGCAGCAAATGAACTGATCGAAATTAGCATTCAAACTACGTATATTCATAGACATAATATTGAAACACTCAGCATCTTTATTTCTGTCCTCGAGAAAATGATAGTTCAAATAATCGTCGATTACATCTGTTTCATTTTCTGTTTCTAAAATATTCAGAACTTCTTCAGTGTCACTCATAACTTATATCATCAGGTCCACTTCTCTTTTCCTTGTTCCATTTAACAAGCCCCTCACTATCTATGAATTTAAGTTTCTTAATTAGTTTGTCCACAGCATCATCTACTAGACTGGTTGTTAAATACCTGAAAGTTTCAGTGTGTCTAGACAAAGCGACAATCGCATGGGGCATGCTGTTATAGATTTCATTCTCCTTGTACTTAATTCTGATTAGAATAACATTTTTATGAGTTAGCCCTTGTGCTTCATGGATTGTGTGAAGTGCAACATCCTCTCTCCACTTTATAGTATCACCCACCATAAGTTTTTCCTCTTGGGTGAATGTCAATATCAAAGTGTCGGGTTGTATCAGATGGTATTCCCCATTTCTGTAAGTAGGCAGAATTGAGATAGCTCTTTCATTAATCGTCGTAATATTTTCATAGACAGTGGAAAGGACAAAACAAACATCGATAGGACATCTACGAGTTACCGTTTGCTTTGTAAAAGGTTCGCAGAATTCTGAAATTTTATGCCATCTTGTGGCATAATTACTTCTCTCAATATAGGGTATTTGGTTTGCGTCACCAACAACAATCATTTCTGAGGCCTTACTCAAGTTAGCAATAAACCCGATGTAACCCGCATGCATAAGTAGAGCTTCATCAATAAAAACTCTATCGTATGTTTTATTCTGATTATGATTTATTATATATGAGCCAACTGTCCTGTAATCAAGCTTAAGACGATTACAATGTTTTCGACCATACCTTTCAATGACAGTTTCACGGATTGCTTTAATACCTGCCCGTGTTTGAGTGAGTACTAGATCCTTGCCAGGCTCATGATGCGAGACTATAAAGTAAGATTTACCACAGCCGGGAACACCGTCATACCACTTTATTTTAGGAAGTTTACACTCATGAAGAGTTATTCTATTTATAGTTTTTATTAATTCGCTATTCAGCATAAGTGTAGTATTACGTGTGACTAAAACATATCGTTCTTTAGTAGAGAATTTTAAAGTATCCTCTTGAAATTCTACGTAACTTCCACCCTGCTCCAAGCAATATCCCATTCGGTATTTAGAGTTTGTTTTGAATAGGAATCTTTTCAAATTATTATCATAGATGTTCATATTGTTATTCAGGACGCTTATTAGTTCATCACCTGATATTGACATGTTTCTATGCGTGATCCTAAGAAGAATATTTTTATATATTTTAGCATTTTCGTTATCAGTGTTTTGAAGTAGGGTCCGTAATTCAATCATAGAGTTTATGAATGCTTCACGTTTATTATTACCTTCAAAGAATCCTACAGGGTACTCAACTCCCGGACTATCAGATAGCTTAGGTATATTAAGAAAATTAATTTCACAATAACCTCGATAATAAAAAATAAACTTCAAATCTCTAGCTCCTATGACAGTACTCAAGAGTTCAGTGGCAGGAATATCAAAATAAGTTTCACCAAGATTGTTAAAAGAATCAATTCCTATAATCAAAGGGTAATTGAATTTACTCCAATCATTTATTCTATTCAAAAGATCAATAAGTACCCCATTTTCACCATCATTTAATATGAAAATAGGAATGTTTTTATCAGAAAACAAAACTCTTATACAATTAGAATCTCGTAACACATTCAGGTGATTCCATTCTTCAAGAGAGAAATATTTTTTATTTCTAAGCAGAGAGAGTCCTTTGGATGTTTTAATACTATTTCCTATTTTTGTAAAAGATATCATAACATCAACCCTCTCACCAAAATTATAAACCAGACTTATCTTACTTTTATCAGTATTAGTTGTTACGTAGAAACTATCAATTTTGTTAAGGATGGAATTTAAAGTAATCATTTTGTGTTGGGTTGATTGCTTGATTTTACTATCACTATTATTTTTATTTATCCTCAGTATATTGAATATTTTTCTTTCAGATTCCATAATCAGTTCTATCAATTATTTGTTGTAACGCTTTTTGATAGGAAGGGCACTCTCTGTCACCTACTTTGTGATCGAAAGCTTTTTTATCATTGCGGCAATTTAAACATGAGGGCTTTTTGTCTCTATTAGGGCACTCTTTAACATCATGTCCTGTAGTGGAACAGTGAGCACAGGTGTTTTGTGCTTGAGTGCAATGCTTACTGATATGTCCAATTTTTTGGCACTTGAAGCAACGAGAGACGGCAACATAGTCTCCAACTCGGCACACCCTCCAATCAATACCAATCCGCGATTTGTTAATAAATTCTTTTCTTAATTCACCAGTGCACTCCACTACCCAGTGCACGGTGTTTTTGTTTTTCGGTCCTATTTTAAAAATCGGCCTAAAGTTTTTCAAGAAATTTTCCCTACTCAGTGACGATGACTCGAGATTTCTCTCATACACATCGTTTGCCAATTCAGCAGCAGTTATATCTGCAGCGACGTGATACAGAATTATTCTTGGCAATTTGGATTGTGGCTCGCTTACCTTTATGTTTGGATGTTGCAGGACCTTATCACCCAAAACATTTTCCTTATTGGCCCTTGGGTGAAGCACCAACAGCACACCCCCACCACGGACATCAACAGCTTTTTTAATGTTCAAATTTTGTTCACGGGTGATGTTCTTCTTTATTGTTTCTCGAATTTTTCCGCTTTGTTCCTTTTCCGTTCCATTTATTTTTGCTGGCTTCAGGATGATCACATTCTCCTTGGGCGACAGCTTCTTGGTCCGGGGCGGAGACTCCCTGGCTGCAGCAGTGGAGGCGGCACTCGATAATGTAGAAGGTGCGGTCCTCTTCTTTGGCAGTTGCACGGCCTCAGCAAATGAGATCGGCTTGTTGTGGCTTTTTGCAACTTCACTTGCTAGTTTATTCACACTCTGCTCCAGAGTGTGAATTTTTCCAAACATTTCCGCGTTGTTATCTTGTATATGTTGCTTAACGTCTATTCTTTCGATACTTATGTTAAGTTCATTGCACACATTTAAAAACGAATCATAGTCCTCTCTGGATACTTTCTTTTTCAAGATAATTTCACTCCCCCATTTCAGAAATTTCTCTTGTATATTTTTAAGAGAACGTACCTCGAAACGTATTCCGCTATCGTTTTTACTTTTC
>NW_024093069.1:0-13625 GCF_014356525.2 Nilaparvata lugens | reverse complement strand
ATTCTGATAATTTTCAACTCTGATGAAGATATAGAACCAGTATCAGCTACCCTCTATAGAAGAAAAGACAGGGCACTGACAGACATTACCCTGGGGAAAATTTTGTGTTGTAAAATACAATCTCCTCATGTCCAAGACACATCTATACTATAATAAAGGAAAGAACTGGCTTAAACACGTAGGGGATAGGAAATTCACGAACGACGCATCATCACGTCTCAACTACTCAACTATAATAATAATAATAATATGGAGTGGCCTGGCTGGCTCAGGTCTGGTGTCAGTGTTTTCAGGTCGCAACTGATCAATTTCAGGGCCTCTGACATGACCTAACGACTGCTTTTTAGGCAGCCGGGACCGACGGCTTAACGTGTCCATCCGAAACACTCAACTGATTAACTTGAAACTGTGCATAAAGAGTCTTAATTTACCGAGGATGGTGTTATAGGCCTATTAATTCTTCAAGATTTCAGTAGGTCAAGTTTTCAGTATGTTTTTAATTGGACCCTTGCTGAGCCAGGATACCTGTATAATAATGATTTATGATTGTCAATACATGACTACAGATGGAAATAGATTGGAAATTGCATTTTTTCAATGCTAATTAATGAATATTATATTGAACGAAAATCCCAATAAATCTATAAATCACCCCGAAGTCTTCAGCTACTGCTAATATTGACAACAGGGTAAACAGCTAGATGGGAATAAATGGAAGTTGCATTTTTCAAATGCAACTAATGAATAATTATATTAAACGAGAATTCCAATTAAATGCTATAAATCACCCCGAAGACTTCTGCTACTGCAAATTGGACACAGGGTAACAGCGGGCTGGAAATTCGATGAGCGCTACTATTCAAAATTGTAGTTTGGTGTAATGTAGGACTCAACTCACACTTAGACGCTCAGGTGGAGAAGAGACTGGACTCTAGTGGAGAGCATGTGTTTTGAAATGGTGACACTCAGACCAGTCGATTCTAGTCTCCGCGACGTCACCATTTGGAACACATGCTCTCCACTAGAGTCCAGTCTCTTCTCCACCTCAGTCGCCTAAGTGTTAGTTGAGCCTAAGGGTAAGGACCTTTAATTAGAAGGTACTGGGTTCGATTCCCGGGCTGACGAATAATGTTTGTTTAGTAGCGCTCATCGAATTTCCATCTAACTGTTTACCCTGTTGTCAATATTTTGCAGTAGTAGCAGAAGTCTTCGGGGTGATTTACAGCATTCAACTGGGATTTTCGTTTAATAATAACTAGTAGTTCTGTGAACAGTAGACCTCACGCAGTTTTCAACAAATGATATAGATTTAATCCAAACATAAACACTAACATATGATCAAAATAAGAATCTTCCATTAGTATTTATTTAATTCATATCACTTGATAATGGCATAAATGACCGAAACATGTCGTGATAAAATATTTTAAAAAAGGGTACTGAGATTTTTATTTATTTTCTTATATTTATATTACAAGTAGCCCTATACAGGAAAGAGATAAATAAGATTTAATCCAGTTCAAGATGAATTTAGTTTAAACTGGCTCTGTGCAAACGGCCCTAAATCAATTTTTAATCACCTATTAAATTTGTTTTTTAATGTGAGAATATCGATGATACTGATTGGCACGCATCATAATACTATGACTACAAAACAAAATATGAAACCATAAACCTTATAGAAATAGACATGGCTTCTCCAGACACATGCAATGAATAATCCACTTGTCAGCTGATTGATTATGATTAATTCTATGGTCTGATTAATCCTATCTTCAGAGTAGATGATATATCGGAGTATGAGGAATTCCTTTTCTTTTCATATATCCTTAAAATGCAAAATTTCAAAAAAAACTTGTATATACATCGACGCGCAGTTAAAAAGGAATATTACATGCATAGCCTACATTCATTCGAAAATCCAAGTTAAAACATAGACCTCACTACGTTCGGTCAAATATTTGCAGTAGCGGAAGTCTTCGGGGTGATCTACAGCATTTAATTGGGATTTTCGTTTAATAATAATATTGTTAAAAAATGAAATTAATAAAGATAGATATATTAACCTCTGTAGCACGCGTGTGGCATAGTCGGGCGAATGGTTTTCGTTGGAAGACGTGTACACCTTACACTTGACAGCTGATACATTGCTCAGGTCCAACTCAGCTGTGGCCATACTCTCCTCTACAGGGTGCTCCAGAGAGATCGAGATCTGGCACCACGACAGAGGGGTCAGCTCCATTATTATCGTCTTCTCTCAGTCGGCAACTGAACAAAATAAATTCAAAGAATTGAAAAAACACATAGTTTTATTTCTGTCACATCCACATTTGTTAGATTTGTCAAAGGACTGCAGTATCGTGTTGAAACCAACACCACAGAATAGATACAGAATGGAACCAACAAACAAAAGCCTATCCAAACAATGCTTTTTAAAGGCACAAGTACTATTTTTGTCACATCCACATTTATTAGACTTGTCCAAAGGACTGCAGTATCGTGTTGAAACCAACACCACGGAATATTATTTTATTTATTTATTTATGGAGACAACAGGTCAACAGGTTACCCCTAATGTGTCTCCTTCACAAATACAACAATACAAGATTATTATACAATGAAAATACAATGAGCAATATAACTTACAATTGCAAATGTTTAAAAGAAAAACACTAGAAATATAAGAGAAGGAAAAAAATCTGGTGTGGGCACTCACACAACTTTCCTGCCGTATGAAAATTGATCACCTGACGCTAGTGTTCCCGCGTCTCAAGTCCACTATTCAAAGATTTGAGCCAGCTGGTGACAGGGCAATAACGCTGGAGACACACATGAGGTCTATATTTCTTCATAGTGAATGTTAATAGAATCAACAATAATTTGCAATTGAATAATCACATTTTCTCGATTTAAAGCTTATTTCAATTTTAGGTGAAAATGTTACTGAACATTAATAATTGTAGAGACTTCATGCTCAATCTACTCCACTTGATTTTTTTCGTTTCAATTGCATCTGAAACCTGATAATTGGGAATCTATCTGCATTGATGGGGCGAAGCTCCTGAAATTTTTACAGATATGGACTTGTGGCAGTTGATAGAGCTTATCGATGACTATTTTAGGTATGATTTGATCAAAATCGTTGGAGCCGTTTCCGAGAAAATCACGAAAAACCTGTTTTTGACAACATTCTCGCCATTTTAGCCGCCATCTTGAATTGCATTTGATCGAAATGTTCGTGTCGGATCCTTATAGTGGAAGGACCTTAAGTTCCAAATTTCAAGTCATTCCGTTAATGGGAGATGAGATATCGTATACACAGACGCACATACACTCATACACACACACACACCACACACGCACACACACACACACACACCACACACACCACACACAACACACACACACACACACACACACAACACACACCACAACATAAAGACCAATACCCAAAAAACCACTTTTTGGACTCAGGGGACCTTGAAACGTATAGAAATGTAGAATTGGGGTACCTTAATTTTTTTCGGAAAGTAATACTTTCCTTACCTGTGGTATAGGGCAAGGAAAGTATATTATACAAAACAATACAATGAGCAATATAACTTACAATTGCAATATTGTTAAAAGAAAAAAACTATGGAAATATAAGAGAAGGAAAAAAATAGTTGTATACAAGAAAATTATCATAAAACGAAATATAGAAATGAAAAGATCTAAAATGAAATAAAAATGTTACAAAGAAGGATAAAACTAACAAATGAATGTCAGAGGACTGATACCTTCCAATGAAGAGACAGAATGAGTAAGAAGTAGGCCTACACAGTGCAATAGATACACACCTATAAATACAGCAACAATAATCGACAACCGGAATAGGGTGATATCGGAATAGATACAGAATGGAAACTAACAAACAAAAGCCTATCAGGGTCAGCAGGGGCGCGACAGTCGAGACCGACGACAGTCGAGGACTTTTTTACAGTCCTCTACGGTCGTAGGCCTCGACTGTCGGGAGTGTACGAAAATTGAAGAGTCCTCTACTGTCGCCTAACGCAGGCGACATTTGAGGCCTCTTTTTCAGGAGTCCTCTCCCGGCGCTGGTCTCGACTGTCGCAGGACTCTTCTGTCGTTTGCCTCGTTTGACATCGACCCATCCAGACAATGCTTTTTAAATGGCACAAATACTGGACAAGTCACGTGACTGCCTCATCTTGTTAGCAAGTTGAAATCCTGTCTTTTGATTGGTTCGCGACAGTGAACGAGATCAATTGATCCGGATCAGTAAGTGATCCGAACCTCCCATCAATACTATCACCATAGAGAAACAGTAGCGAAGTAGATATCCCATGGTAGAGGCGTTTATGTCGCAACTTTTACTGTTATCCCAAGCTTATAGTCCACGTAGCTCTTTTCTGTGAAGCTTTATGACGCTGGTAGTCTCTCATATTGTGCCGTTCAGAATACACTCTTACCGGTCAAAAACAGAAAAAAATCAACAATAATCGACAGTAATCGGCTTGGGATAACAGTAAAAGTTGCGACATAAACGCCCTATACAATGGGATATACTTACACTATTGTTTCTCTATGCTATTACAATGCGGCGCTCCTAACAAGATGGCGGATTTTTGTGTCAGGGTACTAGCCGAGTTTCCATACTGTATGTATTCTGTGCCAACACATCTTCAGAGTATAGTGAGGTCTGTGTTATATGACAGTGGAGAAAGATAGGGGAACAACGTTGCCGATCCTATGTCTTGTCAATGCCTTCTATAGACGGTAGCTGATACAGGCTTATTGATGTAATAACTGTTCATTCTCGTTTGAAATTTTCAATTATATTTTATTAGGCAAGAAATTATATTTCTCAATAATTCAATAATGAATTTTCATAAAGATAAAATATTTTGTTAAACGATGCCGATCCTCTGTCTTTCAATGCCTTCTATAGACGGTAGCTGATACAGGTTATTGATGTAATATTAACTGTTCATTCTCGTTTACAATAATCAATTCAAATTCAAATCAAATTTATTTCAAATTCAAATTTTATTTATTCAAACTCACAATATTCACAATCAGATCAATAAGAGAAACAAAACAAACAGCTCAGTAAGATAAAAAATAATTAATGGAAGAATAATAAAATGAATCAACAATTGTATAACAATTATTGTATTATTAACTCAACTCGATACCAACTCTACGATTTGATACATTCGCTATCTGCTCTGTGGAATGATAGACAAGGATAGCAACACCAATGTTAATCAACTATGCCATTATACGTGGACCTCACTGTAATTTAGGTGTACTCCTTACTCACCATGCTTAGCATTTTATATAGTGAGGTCCACGTTATAATAGCAGTGGAGAAAGATAGCAGAACAACGTTGCCGAACGTCTCTGTTTCAATGCCTTCTCTAGACGGTAGTTGATACAGTTTATTGATGTAATATTAACTGTTCATTCTCGTTTTATTATAATCAATTTTATTTTATCAAACGAGATATCATAATTATTTTTTATAATTTCATAATTAAGATCGAATATTTCGTTAATTAATTATTAATTTTACATTGTTGAAAGATGGCCTGGCAACAGAGCAAAGCGAGTACCTCCAATTGCTAGTCAGGAATGCTTACCCTTACACCAAACTGACAATCTCTGGTTAGCAGCGCTCATTTTATACGAAGCCATAGCGGCAACCAGTTTACAGATGGAATTAAATAGAGAATGCATTATTAAAATGCTAATTAATATATAATTATTATTAACGATTATTTAGCATTTGAATAAATGCATTCTCTATTTAATTCCATCTGTAAACTGGTTGGCCGCTATGGCTTCGTATAAAATGAGCGCTGCTATCCAGAGATTGTCAGTTTGGTGTAAGGGTAAGCATTCCTGACCGGCAATTGGGAGAGGTACCGGGTTCGATTCCCGGGCTGGCAAATAATTTTTGGATATAGTAGTTCTCATCGAATTTCTATTTTAGCTGTTAACCCTGTTGTCAATGTCTGCAGTAGCAGAAGTCTTCGGGGTGATTTACAGATTTATTTACGATTTTCGTAAATATAATTATATATTAATTAGCATTTGAATAAATGCATTCTCTATTTAATTCCATCTGTAACGTGCACCTCATTATAGAAATGCGATCAACGAACTAATTTTATAACGTGGATCTCATTATAGAACAACTACAGTAATAATAATAGAACAACTAATTTAGGTGACATCCGCACTCACCATGCTTAGCATTAGGTCGAATACAGCTGGTTATAAGTGTATTGAATAGAGCCTGTTGTCTTAGCAGAGCGATGACCTTGGGCACATGTGAAGGATGGCTGAACGGTATACTGGTCACTAGAACCCCCTCCAACTGCCGGTTCTCAGTCATGAAGTAGCAATGGGTATGGTCAGGCAGTGTCTGCAAAACATCAAAAATGAACAGCTGTAGAAACTAGTAGTTCTGTGAACAGTAGACCTCACGCAGTATTCTCATCCACAAGTACCTGATTGTGTACGTTCTGTGTACAGTAAATTGTTCCAGTTCCAATCGTAAATTGTTCAAATTGTGACTAGTGCAAAATGTTCCCATGGAACGCCATTTCAAAATCGTTGGTTCAAGCTTTTGACGCGCACTTATGAAGTCGATTTACACCAAAATGTGTCGTTTACTAGCTGCGTGAATGAAGAAAGGCTGTTTTACAAACTAAACCGTCTAGAAAAGTGTGCATTTCATTTATTCCATTACTCTCAAATTTTCTATAGAGAAAAATTCATTTAATGAATGGTTATCAAACATCATATTGTTGGTTATGTATTCTATGGTAAAGAAAGAAACTATCAGCACATGCGCAGAGTAGCAAGCAGACTACAATGATCGACCAATGAGAGCTCAGATAGTTGGAACTGTACCAGGTCGGACAATTTACCACACTTCGACTGTGGGGCAGGATTTTGGAGCTGGAACAGGTTTCTGGAACAGAATCTGTCAAAATTCCTCCCATGGAACGCGGAGCTTTTTACTTGGTAAATTGTGAATCGGACAATTTACCACATTCCATGTACACAGAACGAGCCCATTGAAACTATAGACCTTATGGAAATACAGCAATAGACTATATGTAAACTACATACAATAGTAAACTACATCCGTGTTTCGGATGGACACGTTAAGCCGTCGGTCCCGGCTGCCTAAAAAGCAGTCGTTAGGTCATGTCAGAGGCCCTGAAATTGATCAGTTGCGACCTGAAAACTCTGACACCAGACCTGAGCCTGCCAGGTCACTCGATATTATTATTATTATATACAGCAATAGACTGGCTTCTCCACACATCTGTGTCAACTGATGGAAACGATACAACGATTTTGAAATGGCGTTCCATGGGAACATTTTGCACTAGTCACGTGATGGAACAATTTACCATTGGAACTGGAACAATTACTGTACACAGAACTTGTCAGCTGATTTATGATGAATAATTCTATAGTCTGATTTTTACTCTATATTGGCGTATGAAGTAGGCTCCTTTTCCTTATATATCATCCTTGAAATGCAAAATTTCCAAAAACTTGTATATACGTCGACGCGCAAATAAAAAAGGAACATAGCTGTCAAATTTCATGAAAATCTATTACCGCGTTTCGCCGTAAATGCGCAACATATAAACATTTAAACATTAAGAGAAATGCCAAACCGTCGACTTGAATCTTAGACCTCACTTCGCTCGGTCCATTATGCTATTTTTTCTCTATGGTAACGGCGCTGAACAACAAGGCTCACTCACCACAAACATTCCACGATTCTCAACCGGGGTCACCTCCTTTCCTCCTCCTCCTCCTCCTCCTCCTCCTCCACCACCACCTCCTCCTCCCTTAGCTAAGTAGTGCCAACATGGGCTGCTGACTGCCCACCAACTGCACAGCACACTGGTTCCACTTTCCTCCTCCGACTCCTCCTCCTCCCACATCTCCTCCTGCGTGATGACGCGTCTGATTTGGTCGAGCAGGGAGGCAGACGGCATCGTTGCGAGAGTCTCAGTGCAAAGCAGGCTGGGAGGTTGGCGCTGTTAGCGGCCGTTAGAGGGGTGTACGACGGTGATGGGCTGAAAGAAAAGTACACAAAACATTACAAAAAAATAGTCAACAATAATTTAATAGTTATTTGTATATCTAGAGTGAAAAGTGCTTTTTTCTCCCCGAGGGAGAAAAAAACATTTTTCACTCGTGATATACACAACATTTTTCCTCCACCTACATTTTTATAAAAACTGCTAATAATATTTTTTAAAAACGTATGTGACCAAACCATGTGTTACAACATAATCTAAAAAGTAAACAGAAACAGCTGGCTTGTAATCACAGTTCTCCTCCGACAGCACTATCTGTCGCTAAAGTTGTAACAACAATGACAGCCAAAACTACAGCTATGATGAAGTTCCCGTTTCAAATTTGATTAGTTAATAATAATATTCGTTGGCTGATATTTTAAATAACATGAAATAAAAGAAAAATATATACATTTTTTTAGTATAGTGATATGAAGTTTGTAATAATAATTTCAGCATACAACATAAATTTTATAAAATCGATCAGATGTCTGGTTGAGGTATTGAATTTAGTTGGTTTAATGACTACTCTATATGCTTCCTCATCTGAGCTTAGACCTTCTGTCCTATTCCAAATGTACGTTTTTAAAATAGAGATGCTTTTCATGTTATTTAAATGAAATCACTTTTACTTCCTAGGGAGTTTTTCTGTTTTTAGTACCGAGAGCGAAAAGTGACACTTTAGTATCATGTTTCAGGGAGTAAAGTAAGTACTTTAGACAGTAGGTGGAGGAAAAAGTCAAGTCTTATTTATTTATTTATTTATCATTCACAATCAACTTGAGAATAAATAAACAGACTACAGTCCAAAACTTCTTCATGATAAACTTCATTTATAATTCACAATCAACTTAAGGACAAAGAAGTCCAACAGTCTTAACACAACAGTCCAAAACATCTACAGACCAAGACTTGGGCCGGTTACAGAGCTCGACCGACCGTCAGTGCGTATGTACCATCCTGACCGTACGCATCGATGAATCAGTTCTACACATTTAGAGCTCGACCGACCGTCAGTGCGAATGCACCATCCTGACCATACATCAGTTTTTCTGACTCACAAAATGGACGCCTTTACAGATTGTTTAATTGCAGCTTATTATCTTCGTAAACGAAAGATTAAAAGACGTAGATATCAAGTTCACCCGATGGTCGCCCAAAGAAACATTTCAAAGGGAATTTAGTACCATTATATACATCATTTCTTGGGTGGAAATACATTTTTAACTACCTCAGAATGTCCATCAATAATTTGATGAGTTTTTCGAGTTTGTATCACCATTGGGAATACTTGCATTCACTTTAAGCTACGGATTAAATAAATGTAGATTATATTAATAATATATGATTTTTACAATAAAAAAATTATAAATGATTGACGAATTGTACAGAAAAACTCTGAATTCAAATATGACACTATTAATTGAATTCATTCATTATGCTATTCAATTCAATATCAGCTGATTGTCGGGCAGAGGTGTCAGCACATTGGTTATGTTGCGATCGGGCTATGATCAGTACAGCTCTGAAAGCTTCTATTTGTTTCAATAGCGCGTCAGTCGACCGATGGAACAGATGCGCACGAGCTCGACCGATGGTCTTAGAAGCATGGTCCTGACCGTGCGCATGCGTGCCGTCAGTCCTGCTCTGTACGGATACATGGAACATCTATGGAAGAGACAAGCGCGACTGACGTACGCACTGACGGTCGGTCGAGCTCTGTAACCGGCCTTACACCCGGGCACAAAAGTCTGTTAATTTCAAATCCCGATTAAATGCCACGAGAACCAATCCGATAAGCCTTCTTTCAGAAAAAATCTTGGTTCTCCTGAAATTTAATCGAGATTAAAATTCAACAGGCTTTTGTGCAACTTTTCCGCATTTACTCTGTTTATAACTGCGAGAGGTCTACTTTTCACAGAACTACTATAGTGAGGTCCACGTTATAATGACAGTGAATAAGATGGGAGAACGGTGTTACCGATATTCTGCCTTAATTAAACTATATTTTGTCAAGTTCTGCTCCTGGGAGGGGCATGACATGCACTAAAATTGATAATTATAAACTTTCAACAATTAAACCAAAACTACAATCATAAACCATGGGCAATATTTCTCAACGTTTAATGCCCACTGTTTTGTTCGTAGAAAGAGAGGACGCAAAATGAATAAGTAATTTATGATTAGAATAGTCTGATTAAATAAAATAATTAAACGTTGTAATATTTGAGGTTATGATTCCATGATGGATATTTGTAGGTTAGATGGTTGATATTCGTTTAATCGAGTTGTCGATATCACTTAAATCGATGTATCGAAGCAGAATGACTAATATATGGATGGGACAGATTGAAAAAGTTAATTGCACAACAGAGGGTTTGTCGGTCTACAAGGGTAGCCGAAGTAAGGGACCTGAATTTCTAACTTAAGTGGTAGGTGGCTATAATATAGTGAGTGGAATTAAATTCACTTTAATAGTAAAATACAGTGCAACTTGAATCTGCTGAAAATAAATCCTGTTGTCACTATGATCAGACAGAGATAGAACCTTTGGAGTGAACCTTTTCTCCAAGTGATGACCAATATATCCAGAATCCAATACTTGTGCCGTAATTTGGAAAGAATTAGACCGCATGAAACAACAGATAGAATGGCAAATCCATGCGAACCAGGTCTCTGATAAATACTATAGGTTATGTAGCGAAGTGCTGGACCAAAATAGTAAATATTTCGAGTACCGAGTTTAATTCTAACGTTGTCTATACGATCTATTACCTCCCTTTTCAACGTTGATCGGCTGATGATGGGGTTCACTTCACCTCGGTGTCGCAGGCGGTGGAGTCGATTTACTATTTGATTGTGGGATACTCCCAAGACAGAATTTATTACTTTGAATTCCTCGTAAATTTTACATAAGATTGCACCATTTTTATACCTATTTTAGCCATAAAACATTTTAAAATAAAAATTGATATAAAAATTTTGAACTTTCCGCATGTTTTTTCTCAAATATCTCCAACAATTTTTAGTAGGCTATCGAGTGACATAACATTTTTTCTTTAGAATTCATCATTCTACTAAATCAATAGTTAAAAATATGCATTAATCACAATGAAAACAAGGTAACCTATTTTAAATCAAAAAATTTATTAAATATTTATTAAATCAAGAGATTTCACGGACACTTCATGAATTTATTAGCAATTTATTGTCTATAAATGCATTTAAATTGCGATTGGTTATGTATTTAACTTCGTTCATCAATCATTTGAACTCTGTTTCCACAAGTTTAGTAGCTAACTATGCTTTAGTTTGGCTATTTGGGATGGAAGGGATTGTCTGAATGTTTCTGGAGGTCAGCAATCACTGTCTGATTTGAGTCAGCCTTTTTTAGGATTCGACCTGGCGCCCCTAGGAGTGATCTAAGTTTTGATATGCATGTAAATGAGTCAAGCCCTAATTATTTAGAGTCGTCTAGAAATAGTAATAATAAATTCCAATTGAATATATGCTCCATAAATGTGCAGTGTTTAAGAAACAAATTGAATTAACTTGAAATTTTATGTAAATCACAGAATGTTGACATATTGTGTATCATAGAGCATAGACCCGTCCAGGTTGCGATTGGTTCACTCCAGAACTTGAAGAACTAAGAGAGCTCTGTTGGTAAGTGAATGTGTAAAACAAACCCTACTCTAAACATTGTATTGAAGAATCTTAGACATTGGTATCGCAATAAAATTAAAGAAACAAAATTGGAAGCAAACGCAAAACTCATTATGGAGTCTAGTAATAAAATAAAAGCTGCCTGGACTCTTATAAACAGAATAAGACCATCATCAAAAGAGACCAATAACTCATTTGTCACAGCAGATGACTTCAACAATTATTTTCTTGAGTCAGTTGAGAAGATTGTGAATGTTATACCAAATGACAGTGAACCTATTCAGTTTACTCACATGCCTGCCATAGATTCTGAATTCACCAGGAGTCCTGTATGTGCTCAAGATGTAATTGACGCGTTTTTAGGTTTCAGGAGTTCCAAAATAATTTTGAGATTATCATCATGGATAATTGAGATTGTCATCATGGATAATCTCTTTCTACACATCATTACAAAGAGATCGATACTATTTCCAAGTCTGTACCTTCAAGGAGTCATGAGTTACATGGTTTTCTAATTGTTGGGATTGGCATTTGGTGGAAAAAGCGTTTTTTTCCGCTGTAAACAATACATTTCTCTCTTTTTCCGATGACGCTCCAGCCGTGGAATATGGACTTACAGCCTCAACCAGATATCATTTTAAAGTTATGGAAATATTCTGAAACACTGTACCAATAACACTAGTGTATGTCTACTGCGAATACATTTACAAGGTGGAAAGTGAAATATTGTACCCGAAAAATGTATGTTTCAAGTTTTTTAAGCTGATAAATCATGAAAAGAGTGGTCGAAATGAGACGATTCTCTCGATCATCATAGTTTGGTTGATTCTAAACACTTTCTTGATAAAACCAATCCGATATCTCTCACAATAACTGAATAGCAAGCGATATAAAAGTTTTTCTTGAATTTTTCAATGATGTCGGATATTTTCGTTGTTTCCATCATCAATATTCTTATTCGGTTTGTTGTAACGAAGAAATTGAGATCATTTGCAAGTCTCTGTCTTGAAGTAGCCATGAAAAAATCGATTTTATATTTCTAGCTTGTTACCTCATGCGTATGGAAAAACGCACCATAAATCATGTAGGGCTTTCTTTGGAGGGCGCTGCAGAACTCATTTTTTGACGTACAGCGCATGAAGATATATTGTTCCAAAGTTGAAAAATGCTCTAAATTACATAGATTTAAAATTTCTCTGTATTTCTTGCACAAAAAAGTTATAATGGAATAAAATTTGAAAACATTTAGAAAAAAAGTTTTTTTTGGCTTTTGAAGCTTGTAGGCCTAACTAAAAAAATATGCGTTTTAGAGGAAAATTTTATTTAAAAAATTGTAGAGGACGGTCATTTTAAAAATATTCTTGTCTGAAAAAACGGTTGAATATCTTGAATTGTTTTTGAAATACAAGTGATATAGCAAAACCCTGAAATTTTGGCGGCCATCTTGTTTCCGAGGTGTTTGCCAGTGATTTCGACTCATCATCATCACGATCCTTATTATGCTAGACCTAATGAAGAAATTGAGACATCTTCCACGGCTGTTACCCAAAAATGACCACTGAATGACATTTGCGCCCGGACTATATCTAGAGTCTAGCCTTATACAAGGTGAGGCAGAGTTTGGAGTGGGAACTGCTCGACCTGTGGTCACAGCCTGCCAGCCAGTCTTTGACGGGAGAGCATTGAGGTTCAGCTGTGCGCGATGTTCAACGGGTGTTGGACGGTGCTTCATCATTGGGTTTTTTCACACTTAACGATTGTTGGCCATCGCTGATTCTCAGCCGATCGGAGGACAATTCTCAGTGTTGGCCGACAGTAAGAGTGAAAACGGCAATTTCTGTC
>NW_024093068.1:0-13617 GCF_014356525.2 Nilaparvata lugens | reverse complement strand
GTTTTATCGCAGAGTGTAAGCTATTCCTATATGGATGAACTCATTCTTCAAGGCATAGTTACATGGTTGTCTGTTGAGTTCTTTCTTAGCTTATCGCGGTGCCGGATGAAATTAACAAGTTCTGTGCTTATCCAGGGTTTTAGTTGAGTGTTTTAGAAGACATTTTCACTTTTTGAATTTCGATGAGATTATTTGTTGAGATGTACTATTACAGTTTTTCTCACATTGGAATCGAATCTTCAATTCGAGATCTATGGAACTTTATAGTAAATATCAGAGTCATCGATAGACGACAAACTTTTTGACGGGAGAATTTTTTATTGTAAATGATTGTTGCATTGTTCCATGGTGTCACCGAGGCTTGGTTAGCAGAATTAATAGATAAATAGTTTATTTAAATAGAGAAATATATATAAAAATTAAAATAACAGTTTCAAAATAAAGTTTTATTGAGAACAAATATAAAATGTGATTCTAAACTTGTAATTTATAATTTTTTGGTGACGTGTCTGTAAAATCGACACCAAACAAGGCGTTGGCTCTGTGATTTTTAACTTAGGCTTTTCCTGTTCTTTCTTCTCTACTAAACATGGCTGGCTGATGTATGTGTGTAATTTTGTGCTCTTTAAATCATTTCGTTTTTATGTGAATTTAATAATGTTTTAAATTGAGTTTTAAACAGTTTATAGTGTTCTATTTTTCCATATAATTTGTTGTGTGTATACAAGCCAATAGCCACTGTTTTTCAACTATAAACTCGATAAGTACTTTATTTGTAGTACCTAATTTTAGATGCTTAGACTTGTAAGTTATTGTTCTTTGTATTTCTGTACTATATTTGCAAAAATTCATCTGAAGATTAACATTCATTTGCTCTGAAACTGATTCTCTCATTCATAGGCGATAGATCCATTCATAATTTATCAAGAATCTATACATGGAGCCAACAACTATCCTTAGGTTAATAGGTTTTAAATGCTATTCCAACTGATTTAAGGAAAAAGTGGGAGCACGGCAAATGGTACGCCCTGTGTGGGGACTCAAACTACAAAATATATCCCTGGTTATAAAAAATTATTGTAGGATAGATATCTTGATGAATTATGAATGGGAGATGCTGCTGAGTGGGAAATCGGTTCAAGAGAGATCAAGTCCTAATGAATAGATTATCTGTGCAGACTAGCAAAATGGCAAATATTAAAAATGATCTGAATCTTATAGCGTTCCTAACACAAAAGTTTTATGAGCAAAATGCTAGTTTGATGAAATGCTAGATTTGAGAGCAAAATGCTAAGTTTGATAAGCAAAATTGCTAATTTGTTAATGCTGGTTTGATGAATGAAGCAAGAATGTGCTAGCATTAGACTAGAGCAGGCTAGTATAAACCTTCTATTGAAAGATGCACATGAAACATTGAAAATAATCATGAAGATGAAAACAAATTGAAGCATGATAATAGTAGTGTTAAGATACAAGATCACTCATTCAAGTTTCTGACAATGTAGGCCTAGTTACTGTTGTTGAAAAAGTCAACCCTAATGAGAGAGTAGAATTGAGTAAAGAAGTAGGTAGGAGTTGTCTCACTGAAAGTCAACTATCATGAAAGTATATTGCTACATTGAAGGTTGGAAAACTATAAACAAAGTGAATGATTACATGAGACAGGTTTCTGTGGAGGTTAGGAACAATGTAAACAAAATGAATGTTGCTTTGAATCAAGTTGATGAATTCAACTTTCACTGAAAATTGAAAAGGTGTATGCAATGCATTCTCAGTGAACATGACTAACTTTTGTAAGCAAAATGGCTTTGTTGAAACAAATGAACCCATGAATAAAACTATGTTCTTGAAGAAAACAAAGCAACAAAGTCACCATTGATGTGTTAGTATTCAAAGGTTGTTTCAAGTTGCTTATTACAAGATGATGACATGAATCACATGATGAAAGGTATTCCCCAGCACACAATGATTAGGAATCCTGTGTTATGCCGGGATTCAGAATAGCATAATCGCTACGCATGTATGGTAAGAGTCCATAATTGTGTCTTTTTCTTTCCTGTATCCTATTTTCTTGGCCTTAATCTTTTCAAATTTCGATTCTTTCCTGTCTTTGTGTAATGTTCAGTAAATTTCTTCTATGATGCATATCTTAACCAATCTTGCCATAGTCATTTAAATTTGTATTTTTTCTGAATAATATTAGAAGTTAAAATAGTAGCTTATTTTCCTAATCTTTAAATTGTTGATAAAACTTAACTTTATAAAATCTATCCATTGTAGTATAAAGAATTGTGTTGCTTGTGTATATTTTTACATCATGTATCCTTATTTTGTGTATATGTGTTTTAGGAAATTTATTTACCCAGTTTTCTTTTTCTCTTGTTTGTATTTTTTAGGGAACTTATTTACCCATTATCCATCTTGTTCGTCTTTGTATTATAATCTTGAAATGTTGTACTTTTATACGTTTTTAAATTTTAAATTATTTTAAAAATAAATGGTTCAATTTAGAACATGCTGAAATCTATTCTTATGTATCATTCTTTTGTTATAATAAATCAACTTCAAAATTTGAAAGTATCAATGAATTCTGTAGCCATATATATGTGATGTATTAATGAAAGTTAACTTGATAATATGTTTTCATTGATAAAACGTTGTGTATATTATCAATTGAAATGAGTTAAAGGTTAAAATTTTTCTAAAGTGTTTTGTAATTGATATCTTTTTCAAAATTTTTAAAATTGTTGTTCTATAAATTTTGATATGATTGATTATCGTTTGAAATGGATGCTGGAGTGTATGTAGAATTTTTAGTGGGGTTTGTTGATTAGAATTTTGCTGGTATGTGATTGTTTTTTTGAGATGGAACCCATTATTGCCTAAAGAAGGAATACAGAGGTTATGACTTAGAGAGGCAGTAATGAGATAATATTTTTGTGTTGATTACTTATGTTGATTGCCATAGATGCAAAATAATGATTAATAATTTGATTGCCATAGATGCAGATGATTACTTATGAATATTGATTGCCTTTGAAGCAAAATATTATTGATGTTTTGAATGGTTTCTTGTTTAATGTTTGATAGTAAAGTTTTGTCATGAAATGTAGTTTGTGTTTAGAACATTGAAAGTCGAAATAAACTATAGTATCCAACAAACGATGATTAATAATATTAAATAATTTGCTTTCTATACAATTTTTAAACACAAAATTAAAACTGAATAATTTTGAAACCCTGAATGATAATCATAAAAATGTGAAATGACTTGCTATAAATGCTATAATGAAATGTTATATTAAATGATAATGAAATGCAGATATATTATGAAATGATTGTGATAGAAGATCAATTGTCTGAAATTATTGAAATATTATTGAAATTAATTTTTGTTGTGATGATCTGATGTTTTTTTACAATTTTGATAATGATACAGGGTGTTATGAAATTCTATTTCTATTTTGAAGAATGGATTAAATTTTGATATTTGAACAGTGAATAGATGGAAATGAATTTTTTTTTATATTGAAATTTGTAATTGATATCTCCATATTCACAATTTATGTATTGCTGACTGTATAATAGGTTGTTAACAATTTCAATTGTATATATACTTAAAAATAATTTTCATGTGTATTAGATTGTATTGATAGCCTAATCAAGTTTTTCTTCTTAGTTTATAAGCATTTTAGATAACAGGTACAGCACAGACATTAACATTGAAATAGTTATCATGTGAATCTCGAAATCAGCAACAAGTGAACGCCATGAAGAGTGTTAAGAACATTTGGGTGATTTTCGAACTAGTGACATAACTACGCCAATATCTACGCCAATAACTACGCCAAAATACCTGCGGCCTACACTAATAACTACGCCCATATCAACACCAATAACTACGCCTAAATCTACGCTGATGCCTACACTAATAACTACGCCAATGTCAACGCCAATATCTACACTAATATCTACGCCAATAACTACGCCATGCCTGTGCTGATGCCAACGCCAAACTACGCCGATGCCTGCACCAATGCCAATAGCTACGCCAATGCAACGCCAATATCTACGCCATGCCTGCGCCGATTCCAATGCCTGCGCCGATGCCAATGCCTGCGCCAATGCTGATACCAATGCCAAAATCTACGCCGATGCCTGCGCCAATGCCAATGCCAAAATCTACGCTGATGCCTACACTAATAACTACTCCAATGTCAACACCAATATCAACACCAATAACTACGCCAAAATCTACGCCGATGCCTGCGCCAATGCCAATGCCATATCTAAGCCGATGCCAATGCTGACACCAAAGCATACGCCAATAGCAATGCCAACGCTTATTGCTGACTTTGTATCTCAAACTTCAACACTACTACATTACCTGGAGGTAATTGCCATCCATGTTCACATTCGCAACTTTGAATTCAGAATAACAGTCACAGTATCATGAAAGATTGATTCAAAAAATCCTCTCCTAAATTATTCCTGTATGCAGAACTCTAAACCTTGATGCTGAAAATATCAAAAAACCAAACCTTACCTAAATTAATCCTCACCTAAATTAATCCTGTATGCAGCGTCTATCTCTTTTCCAAAAAACGAATTACATTGTCATTTCAAGCCTGAAATGTACATTGTATAATTATATGATACAAAATTTACGTGACTCTGTATCGGTTTGGAATGCAGCCGTCTACTACAAGCATGAGGCAATGCTAACTGAGATGTCACCTGTATCGTTTTGTATGCAGCCGTCTACTACAAGCATGAGGCATGCTAACTAAGATGTCACCTGTATCGAGTTTGATATGCATCAGTCGACTACAAGTATCGCCAACACAACGTGCATCCAGATCAGCCCAACCTACGTGCATCCAGATCAGCCCAACACTAACGTCATCACATTGGAGTCACACTTAACTGGAAATCATACTGAGTGCCTTAACGGACTGTTTTCCAAAATGTGCATCATAAAATCAACCGCGTCAATAGTGAAAGAATGAACATTTTTTGATTTATTGAAATTTTGTGTAAAAAATTAAATGTAACAATTCATCAATTCATTTAAAAATAAATAAATAAATAAATAATAATAAATTTTCATTCAACATACTAATTTTTTTTTATGCAATAAAAATTGAATATTTCTATCTATTAAATTTATGTGCAATTTCAAAAAACTATTCTTTACATATTAAACTTCTGTTGAGATATTTTCCTTTAAATTATAAAGCTAAATCAAAGTAATTTTGATATTCTATACTTTGAAATATTGTTTGGAAACATATAACAAATGCTGTTGATGAATTTTTATATTTTCAATCATAGTTGACATGTAATGTTTTTATAGAAAAATTGTTACTGTTCTCAAATTTTTTTCTTTAAATTTTCAAACAGTAAAATTTTTTATGTCAAGAGGGGGGTATTTGTAATATTACATTTTTCTCACATTGGAATCGAATCTTCAATTCGAGATCTATGGAACTTTATAGTAATATCAGAGTCATCGATAGACGGACAAACTTTTGACGGAATTTTTTTATTGTAAATGATTGTTGCTTGTTCCATGGTGTCACCGAGGCTTGGTTAGCAGAATTAATAGATAAATTTTTATTTAAATAGAGAATATTATAAAAAATTAAAAACAACAGTTTCAAAATAAAGTTTATTGAGAACAAATATAAATGTAATTCTAACTTGTAATTTATAAATTTTTTGGTGACGTGTCTGTAAAATCGACACCAAACAAGGCGTTGGCTCTGTGATTTGTAACTTAGGCTTTCCCTGTTCTTTCTTCTCTAGAAACATGGCTGGCTGATGTATGTGTTGTAATTTTGTGCTCTTTAAATCATTTTCGTTTATGTGAATTTATTAATGTTTTAAATTGAGTTTTAAACAGTTTATAGTGTTCTATTTTGTCCATATAATTGTTGTGTGTATACAAGCCAATAGCCACTGTTTTTCAACTATAAACTCGATAAGTACTTTAGTTTGTAGAACCTAATTTTAGATGCTTAGACTTGTAAGTTATTGTTCTTTGTATTTCTGTACTATATTTTGCAAAAATTCATCTGAAGTTATAAATTCATTTGCTCTGAAAACTGGATTTCTCATTCATAGGCGATAAATCCATTCATAATTTATCAAGAATCTATTACATTGGAGCCAACAACTATCCTTAGGTTAATAGGTGTTAAATGCTATTCCAACCGATTTAAGGAAAAAGTGGTAGCACGGCAAGAGTTTCGGTGAAAAGATCTGCTGCACAGTTTGCATCATTTTGACTGATAATGTTGTCCCAGTTATGAACCGAAATTGCGTCCTGTACTCCAACCCAGTCAATTTTATTAATGAATTTAACGGAATCAGGATGTTTGGGAGTTTTAGTGGAAATTAGATTCAAACAAACGGCATAATGATCAGTAACTGTTGAATGCATAACAACAGATGATGCACATAAAAACGCGGAAGTTTAACAAAAAAATGGTCGATACAAGTACCGCTGGCCGGCCGCGTTATCTTGTCAATGCAGGCGACAAACCCCGCATCACTCAGCACATCCAAGTAGCGCTCCTCAAGAGAGCCAGGTGCAACGTTCAGTGTGTCACAGTTTATATCGCCGGTCAGTATACGAACGACACCAGGCGAGTGCTCATTGCAATATGCGCTCAAGGCATTGACAAATGCTGAGAGGCTAGTGCTAGGGCTGCGGTAAACCGCGAATAGTTCGCAAGCCTCCCCCGCCCAGTTAAAGGCCAAGGAGAGACAGGTGGCCAGACCGCCCAAATTCAGCTCACTGCATGTGACAGAAAGCCCTTCATCAACATAAATGATCACCCATCATTCTGATTTAAACTGTTGAATGATCTGAAAGATTGATAGCCTGCGATTTTAATTGGATCTGTACTGTGGTTAAGCCAAGCTTCAGTTAGCACTATGCAGTTAAACTTGTGCCCCAATCCCTGTAAATTTGTTAAAAAATCATCAAAATTTCTCCTATAGCTACGTATATTTTGGTGGATGACTGAGAACCCCAATACCCCGCAGTTTCCAGCAACTTCCAAATTATTAAACTTGCTAGTAAATTAATCATGTCTTCGCACTCAGTGCATTTAATTATGGGAAGATCTAGCTCTTCGAACGACTCTCTTATCATACTACTCCAGTAACGCCTAAAAACATAGCTAGCCACCTGGCATGTTAAATATAATGAAAATAATTATAATATGAGTTTCATTTTTCTCCTACTCAAAACAATAGAAATATATTGAGATATTCTATAAATAACAAGAATATATAAATAGAAAAGACAATGTCAATAATAAATTGAAAATTTAGCGGTCCTGCTTTATTTCAAATAGAATATATTCTGAATAACTATAGTTTGACAATCGTGAAAATTGAAATCATCCTGTAATTCAGAGGCGTGATATATACATATGCACTCAATACACATATGCACACACACATGCATATATACATATGTATACATACATGCATACACGCGATATATTGCACACGTATACAATACACACACACACACATATATATATACATATATATATATATATATATATATACTAACACACATTATAAAAAGTATATCCCGGTGATACACTTGCTTTTGATCAACACTAGAATTATAATAGGCCTAATATAGGGTCTAGTCCTTGACGTTGATAATTAATTTAATTGATTTTTATTTATGTCAATTGATTGATTCATTTCTCATCAGCCAATAATAAGCTCATTATTTGATGCTATAGGCTAATAGAAAATTCAGTATCCTAATAATATTAGATTGATAAAGTTGTCTATAAATTAATAAATTACTAATATTGCAATAATTATATTTCATTAACTATATAAACTAATATAGCCTAATAATATTAGATTGATAACGTTGTTCTCAAAATTAAAAAATCAATTGACAGATATTAATAGAATTATTAGTGAAACTATTTGTAAGAAAATACCACTTTCAGTAAAAATTTATGAGAACAAGAACAAATTATTTGCAAGAATATACCTCTTTTTATTTCTATTTACATATTTAGCCTACTTTGAACAATTAAATCGATACTCCATCTTTATATGAGTATCTCAATTCACGTTATACAAATACTTGTAATAAAGCATACTCTTGTTTTATATTGATCAAGAATTGGAATAATCCGAAAAATAAACTGAAAAATATGAATGTCTTATTTCAATGATAATATTTCATAAAAAAATATCTAAGTAGTTCAAAATAGATAGTACACTGTTAAATGATATTACATAGTTTATGTATCGATCAATCGATCCAAAATAAATATTTCAAAAAAAAAATTAATGACTGGATAAAAATTGAATTTTCAAATCATGCATAAAATTGTATTCAACTTAGTACGGTATATTATTTGTATCCCTTATAGCTCCATATGCTTTTTATGCTTATATAATGCCATGTATGTCACTCATGTCATTTAAACTATGATAGAAGATGTTAGATAGGCCTATAATTAACTGCTATGATGGAATTAAGTAAGCATTTATTGTACAGTTGTATCCTTACTATCTCAAATCTGTAGAGAGTGAATTTCTGTCAAAGTTTTATCGGGATTCCTTTATCTCACCTATTCTTTTCGTAATTTTCCACTTGATTGATAACTTCTTATCTAATTAGGAATATAACTGAATTGCCTATTTCATGGACAGACATTATTTCAACATTAGTTGTTTTGAACAGAAGCCGCAAACAGTTTACATTCAGGGCTCCCTACATAAAATAATGCTTATAAAAATCTACTTGAAACACATTGATAGTAAAACTGATTGAGCAATAAAGTTACAAAATAAAGAAAGAAAAGAAAACAGCCAGAGGAATGTTGGATAGTATATTATCACAGCGCTATTCGAATACAGGTTCAATCTTATTCCAGTCATGCTGTTAGTATTTTTATTATTCTAATTGAATACTAAATAATGAAAGAGAATTCATGATTTAGTGGGTATTAATTTAACATTAACACTTGGAATTATAGAAAGAAAGAAAGGTTTGCGTCCCTGGTAGATTTTTTTTTTTGGAATAGTAGACGGCATCAATAATTAATATATTATTTTCATTGAATTGCATTGAGTACCGTAATTCAATCCTTTGCAATACGGTAGTCTTCTTATTTTTTATCTACAGATTCTAACTTCATAATACATGGTTACTTTTTATTAATCTTTTGAGTGTATAACTTTTTCACAAGTTTAATTTACTTGTTATTTCATTTGCTGAACAGGGATGATATTGTGTTTAATAATAATTATGCATATTAATCGTTTAAATTGAAAAATAGTATTGATTAAAAATGTTTTTGAAAATTAAATAAGACTTGTAGGTACTCACAGTCCAAAATTTGAACCACAACAAGAATAATTGTACCACCGTGACTTTTGGAATTGCTGGACGTAAAAAATTCTATTTGGGTGTAGAGTTGGCTTCATCTTGACTGGGTGGCGGCGTAGGGGCGGCGTCCTCGCATGGAGAGGCGGCGGGGCGGCGGCTGACTCTCTTTTCTCTCGCAGGGCGGCCACTTGGTCCAGATCATGGACCCTAAACGGACGCTGGCTTGCATCGCTCTTCGCCATCACCTTGCCATCATGCGTCACACAGAAGACAATATTTTATCTTTCACCATTTTCCTCGATGCATTAAATATTTCTCGAGTTTCAGCCGTTAGGTGCTCGTTGATGTAGACCGGTGTATCTGAGAAGGAACTATTGAGGTCTCTGGCTGATAGTGAACCTTTCTTCTTTGGCTGATAGTGAACCTTTCATTCTTCTGGACAACCAATTATATTTAGAGAACCGAGACGTGAAAGATATGACAATAGAAGGAGGTCTGTTGTCTCCTTTTTTACTCTGGAGCCTATGGGCTGCGTTTATTTCCGAAAAATGAAAGTTCACTTTTAATGCGCTTGCTATCGCCTGAATCACAACAAACATGTCCTCTTTGAATGTTAATGGTATACCTGAAACTATTAAATTGTTTTTCCTAGTATGTTGTTGAAGTTCATATAGTTGTTTATTAGACGATTCAAGCTCACATTTAACGTGTTCATATTGCGGCGCAATTCCTCGACTGATGCACAGCTGTATCACATTTCGTTGTCACTTTCTGTACACTATCTTTAATTTCCTTAATTTCTGCTTTGTACATTTAATTTCAGCTTGAACTTTTTCAATTTGGCGTCGTTAATGTCCCATCTTTTGTTGTTTTTCTCCCATGATGCTGGTTTTCTTCCTAAATTCTTCTATCGCTTTAAGAATAACGTTCTCCTCAGTCTTAGATGTAGCCGGTGTAGACGATGTCTTCATTTTGAATTTTCACTCACTATATGAAATTGGAGTATATCTCAAATTTACAACGTAAAAAGAATGAAATTATAGGTTATACGTAAGCGGTTAGAACACCAGGTGGCCGGCAGAAACAAGTTACGAAACTTTAGCTGTACAGTACGATAAGAGACGATGTGCCTTCATCGGCTGCCCGATTAGAACTGATTAACTTTTATTCTCGTTTAAATATCAATTATATTTTATTAAGCAATAAATTAGATTTTTTATATTTCATATTAAATTTTATAATAAGATAAAATATCTTGTTGATTTCAATTCTGCATTGTTAAAGCCAATCTAGCAACAGAGCAAAGCGAGAGAGAGATAGCGCTATTCGCTTGTTTTTAATGATAGACAAGGATAGGGGTACCATTGCTAATCAAACACTGTCATTATAACGTTGACGTCACTATATCTGTCGGAAGATGCAGAAATAAGAATTTACCAAGTCTATCTCTGCACGGGTTTTGACTCGTCTAGTACACCCATCTACACTAATTGTCACCTTGACATTTTGACCACAGCACACACAACTTATCCCCTCTTGAAATATATTGTTACCGTTAACTAGTCACCACGGCAGTATCTCACTACTGGAATTGCAGGTGTCATCCTGTCGATGACAGAGTGTCCTCGCTTGCTAACATCATCTGTCACACACCATCTACATGTCACCTACTGGATTCTTAGGTGACATCCTGTCAATGCTGTGCACAACTATGTGTCATTTTGCTTGCTTTTGTCAACTAGTCACCCCATCAGCATGTCACCCATGGGACATTGGCACATTGTCGTTACTTCTATCATCGTCTGCATGTCTCTTTCTTCTTCTTCCTTTAGCACTACAGTCCCATGTGGATCTTGCTTCCATGACAATTCCTTTTCATCTGTCTCTATCACCAGCAATTTTCTTTCATCCCCTAATCCCAACACTTGCAGATCTCTTTCCACTCCACCTTCCAGCCACATTTCCTTGGTCTCCCTCTTGTTCTTGTGCCTTCAATTCTTGCCTCAAATATGGCCTTTGGCAACATTTCTCTATTCATCCTCTCAACATGTCCAAGCCAGCGTATCCATTGCGACTTAATGAAACATACAATATCTTCCCTTCCAAGTATATTTATCTCTTCATAACTTCGAATGACCCAACCTTCAGTTGTTCTTATGGGTCCCCATATTCTTCTGATAATTTTTCGTTCAAAGACTCTAAGAGCTTTTATGTCATTCATGAGAAGTGTCCATGCTTCGCATCCATATGTTGCAATAGGCCAGATAAGAGTTTTATAGAGTTTCAGTTTATGCTACGGGAGACCAGACTTGAGCAGAATATGTACTTTAAACAGATTAAGTTCTATTTGCACTCATTATTCTATTGGCGATTTCACTACTCACATAGTTTTTTGTTATTAATAGCTGAGCCCAGATATTTAAACTCAGTTACTCCCTCAACAATATAGTTTCCACAATGGAAGTTCTGGGTACTTCTTCTTCCCTCACTAGCAGAGACTTTGAGATATTTCATCTTGGACTGGTTAATTTTCATGTGCATCTTCTGGTCTCTTCATCCCATGATCACAAGGTTTCCTGAAGTAACCTACTCTTGATTTCTTGCCATTATCACAAGTCATCAGCATAAGGCTCCAATCTGCTTCATTTTATAAGTTATGTTGCCCTGAGGTTGTACTTGAACTGAGTAGTGCAGCGCTAAATTGAAAAGGATTGTTGAGAGGGTCACCTGCTCAACTCCCAAATGAACCTCAAATCTATCACTACTACAATTTCCTACAAGGACTTTTGCTTCGCAGCCTGCAAGTGTTACATTCACCAACTGGATCAATTCCACTGGAATACCCAACTGCCACAGAGCAAAGCTAATTGGCCTCTATCAAGGCTGTCAAAAGCCCTCTGGAAATCCAGAAACAGCTTGTGTAGGTCCATTCCATGCTCATAGCATTTTTCAAGGCTCTGTCTCACTGCAAGATCTGATCCACCGTTCCTCTGTCTGTCTTAAAACCGCTTTGGTATCCACCAATGATTCCATCTGCATATGGACTTATCATTCTGTTTGACAGGATAAACCTACATGAAAATCTTATACACTACACAGAGCAATGTTATTCCTCAGTGCTCTCACTCATGCTTTTGTCCCCTTCTCTAAATATAGGGCATATATATGAGACCATGCTCCATTCCTGTGACATTTCCTCATTTTCCCTTTTCCCATACTTCTCCCCAATCAGCTGATGATAGCATTCTTCCTACTTCTTCCCTCCATATTTTATGAGTGCAGTAATTTATCTTCTCCAGCACTTTGATGTTTCGCAGTTTCCTGATTGCTTCACTCACCTCATGCCTTGAGGTTTTGCAACTTGAGGCTCCACAAACATGATCTGCTCCTCCCTGGCTCTGTTTTTGACTCTTATCGTCTCCACACATTCATCATCAAATCATCCTCATTACGAATTCGCCCTCTCTCCCCTAAGACCTTCTCTGCTGTCGATACAATGGTCTGTCTGACATGGTCCAAAGTTCCTCTATGTTAGTCTCTCACCCCTTTCTGGCAGTCTCATCAAGTTTTCTTCTGAAATCTTCAGCCGTCTGGGGTTTTTCAAAAGTTTCACATTCCACTTTCTTCTTTCCTCAGCATTGTTGCTTTGTCCTTAGAAAGTCTTTCTCTTACACAGTATTGACCTCTCTCACAATATCTATGATTGAGGATGCATGCCTTTTAGACACCAGAACATGGTCTATCTGATTCACCTGTTCAGTGCCTGGCATCTCCGTGTTCCTCTGTGAACCCTCTTGTGTTCAAAGCATGTGCTTTTTATGAACATGTCTGACATGCAAGCAAATTAGCTAAGATTACCATTGTCATTATTCGTTCCATCATGAATTGTAAACCTACAGCAACATGCCTCAGAATATTATCTTTGCCAATCTTAGCATTAAAGTCGCCATCATATTCATTCCTGGAGCTGACCGTTAACTATAACAAAAAAGTATCAAGTTGTCAGCTCAACACTTCATGCAAGCAAAGAATGATGAAATAAGAATATGGCCAAGGTGGCCTAAAGAAAGAAAAGAGAAAAAAGAATAGCACAAGCTTAGTCAATCGAAAAACATTCTATTGAATTGAAAAGTTACAAGCATATTGTGAGAAGAAGAAGGGAGGGGAGGAAAGGGCTTTGACAGTGGGGTGCCTTTTAGCAACAGGGATACTGTGGGCCTATTCTGGGCTTG
>NW_024093067.1:0-11692 GCF_014356525.2 Nilaparvata lugens | reverse complement strand
GAAGGGAGAAGAAGAAGAAGAGGAAGAAGAAGAAGAAGAAGAAGAAGAGGAAGAAGAAGAAGAAGAAGAGGAAGAAGAAGAAAAAGAAGAAGAAGAAGGAAAGTATTGGTTTATTCACGTACGGGATGGGAAATTCACTAATGACGCATCATCACGTCTCAACTACTCAACTGATTAACTTTAAATTTTGCATATTAATCCATATCTTACTGAGGATGGCCCATATTATAGGCCTATTCTAAATTCTTTGAAATTTCAGTAGGACAATTTTTCAGTTTGTCGAGTTTTCAATTATTAAACACTTGCGGAAAACAGGTTACCTGCTAGTATAGAATAAAATCATAGAGAAACGGTAGCATAAGTAGATATCCCATGGTATAGGGCGTTCATGTCGTAACTTTTACTGTTATCTCAAGCCGATAGTTCACGTAGTTCTTTCCCATGCAGCTGTGTGACGCCGGTAGTCTCTCAAATTGTGCCGTTCATACACTCTCACCCCAACAAAACTGTACAAATTGACAATATTCGACAGTAATCGGCTTGAGATAACAGTAAAAGTTGCGACATAAATTCCCTATACCATGGGATATCTACTTACGCTATAATTGTTTCTCTATGATAAAATCCAAAGAATGCGACATAGAATACAATGATAGACTGATAAAATACAACTCAATATAGTCAGTTTAGAGTCGAAATAATAAAACCAAAAATACATCAAACTTTTACGCTACACTTCAAATCCATACAATAAATTATTTCAAAATTCGTGCTTTTTTGCCAAATTCAATACACGTCTACTCATAAATCTATACGATTCTCCATCATCAAATAAATCCTTAGTTTAATTAATAAAATTTACGTTTTGGTAGAGAGTTAGTGGGGAGGATATTTTTAATATTCTCTCCGAAGAATGGACATTGATATGTCCAAAGCTCCGCCAATTTATGTAGATGCATAACAATATTATCTATTTTATCTATAGTTATTACAATTTGTTTTTTTTTTCATATTATATACAGCTCAATAATTATTTTCTTAATTTATATTTTGTAAATTCATCCATAATTTTGCTGTTTTGTAAGCTATTGTATATAAGTGTATAAGCCAGTATATATTGTAATCTACATAAATTAATAAAGTACTCAATCAATCTCTCTCTCACACACACTCTCTCTCTCTCTTGCAAGCCATTCAAATAAGACGTATCATCCAATTCTCCCAGTTCAACAAAACGAGAGATATATATGCGCGATTGAAAAGAGGTAGATAGAGCTTCTCTTGTATTTTGCATCTGATTCCTGACATGCAATGCAATATGTTTCATTTGTGGCTGAGAAAGGCCTAATCTTCAGTTGAAAAGATCCCTCTTTCTTCACCTTATATTATACCATTGCCTTCTTCCTATAAGGTTCTCTTTTACCCTCTCATTTTGGAAGGTATTTCTATCATTTTCCTCTCCCTCATTCTATACTTTTTATTGTACCGTTGCCTCCTTTCTAGAAAGCTCTCTTTCACCGTCTCTTTTTAGGAGGTATTTTCACCATTCCTATTCTAGGAGGTTTTTCATCCCTTCTTTCTTGAGAAGGTTCTTTCTTTCCCACTATTTTGTCTCTTTTTCCCTTTTCCCAATATGGAAGGTACTTTCAGCCCCCTTCTCTCGGGGACAAATCCCACATTCAAAAGAAAGTCGCCTATTATATGATTTTCACAGATAGAATGTGGTGAACCTATATAATGTGAGGTGGATGTCATGGAAACTAGAAAGGAGTGAAGGATCGGTGAAAAGGAAAAGAGGAGAATGGAATATAGGAGAGAAAGAAAGGGGAGAAGTAGAGGAAAGAGTAAGAGTGGGGAAAGAAAAAGGAGAAGTAAAGGAAGAAGTAAAAGGAAAAAAATCTGGTGTGGCGCACTCACACAACTTTCCTTGTCATTATGAAAATTGATCACCTGACGCTGGTGTTCCCGCGCATCTCAAGTGTACTATTCAAAGATTTGAGCCATCTGGTGACAGGGCAATAACGCTGGAGACACACATGAGGTCTGCTATCTCTTCATAGTGAATGATTTAATAGAATCAACAATAATTTGCAAATGAATAATCACATTTTCTCGAATTTAAAGCTTATTTCCAATTTAAGCTGAAAATATTACAAAACATTAATTGTAGAGATTTTCATGCTCAATCTACTTCACTTGATTTTTCTTGTTTTAATTGTATCTGAAGCCTGATAATTGGGAATCTAAAATCGAAATTTGCATTGATGGGGCGGAGCTCCCGAAATTTTTACAGATATGGGACTTGTGGCAGTTGATAGGGCTTATCGATGACTATTTTAGGTATGAATTTGATCATAATCGTTGAAGCCGTTTCCGAGAAAATCACGAAAA
This sequence comes from Nilaparvata lugens, assembly GCF_014356525.2. NCBI lineage: Eukaryota > Metazoa > Arthropoda > Insecta > Hemiptera > Delphacidae > Nilaparvata > Nilaparvata lugens. Next base: position 9,301 of record NW_024093067.1, on the reverse strand, counting down.
ACCCTGTTTTTGACAACATTTTCGCCATTATAGCGGCCATCTTGAACTGCATTTGATCAAAATTGTTCGTGTCGGATCCTTATAGTGAAAGGACCTTAAGTTCCAAATTTCAAGTCATTCTGTTAATTGGGAGATGAGATATCGTGTACACATACGCACATACACTCATACACACATACAGACCAATACCCAAAAACCACTCTTTTGGACTCAGGGGACATTGAAACGTATAGAAATTTAGAAATTGGGGTACCTTAATTTTTTTCTGAAAGCAATACTTTCCTTACCTATGGTAATTGGGCAAGGAAAGTAAAATATGGAAGAGAATAAAAAATATTCATGAGGGAAATCAAATGAGTTTTAAATGTAGCCCTAACGCTTGACATGAAATTTTCGTCTAATTTCTGAATTTCTAATGAGTTGAAATTGTTTGATTACTGTAGTTATCTGAACAGATTATCATATTTGAGCTAATGGTCATTTAATCAAACAAATAAATTTTATATTGTCAAGGATTGACAAATCAAGTCAAGGATTGACAGCTGAGTAGCTTTTCCAAGTGTCTATTTGTATATCAATAATAATTCGACTTAAATAGGAATTCAAATCTCACTCACAAAAATCTCCTCCAAATCGTCTATAACGTTACTAATCCAATCACAGTTGAAAGTGGGATCTTCGTATATTTTCACTTTTGTTAGCAACGGATCTATGACATTATGAAAACATGGCCGACATCTGAGTAAGGTTATGAGAAGAGCTTGAGAAAGAGAGGAAGCGTGAGAGAGGAGAGAGAGAGTGAGGACCATGATGAACAAACAGTTGTTAAGTGTTTGCACCGGCTCTCTGCCTGTTCAATTCCATAGCGCTACCTCAACGTAGAAATGGATATTTACTCTTCTGCTACATGATTTAGAATTTACTCTCTCTTCTTCTTCTTTCCCCTTCTTCTTCTTCTTCTTCTTCCGCATCTTATTCTTCTCCTTCTTCTTTGTCTCCTTGTTTCACTCATTTTTCATCTTTTTATCACACCTCATCCGTCTTCTGCCCTTCTATCACTTCCCTAACTCTCTCTCTCCTCAACCCTCTTCCTCCCACCTCAATTCCCAGGCCTGGGATTATTTTCGAGAAACACAGGTCCAGGTTCTCCTCTATTACAGGAGCTCGCTTGCCAGAGCGGATTTTCATACATCTCATGAAAAATTGCTTGAATTTGCAAGTTCTGTTCAAGTGTTTGTTCAGAATATTATCTTGTGCTTGCAACGGTGTTCCTTGTGAGAAGATTTTTTTCTCAACGTGTAACATAGGTTATCTTGGAATAAGATATACCACCTACACTGTATATTATATTTATGAAACATACAAGATTTATATTGAGATGCACTCACAATATAACTGTAGTATGTTTTGCACCTCCATATCTATTCCAATTTCTCGTATCTCTATTTATTTACAAATGAACAGACACATCTCTTCTACAGAAATGTATCACCGTATCTTCAGATCGTTCTTTTCCATATTACTTTCGAATGACTTAAGAGATTTCCCCTGCGCTCAGGTCTTTAACCTTTTCAGGGACTTTCCGTATTTAATAATAATACTATTTTACTTTTAGCTTATTTTGTTAATTGTCAATTGTATTTATGTAATTATACATTCATGTATGCATTGTATGAAGGAAAAATAAACTATTGATTGATTGATTGATTCACTGGGGAGAGGGAATTGTGGGGAAAAATAATGATTGAGAGATTTCGGCAGAATGAATATCTTATAAATATGACGAACCACAAAATGGCCGATAGAGTCACGAGACGGTCAGTCAATGTGAGAGCAGCAAGAGAAAGTTCTAGAAGCATCTGGAAGGCGGAGCTCCAACAGCTCTTGGCCAATCACAGGCTAGAACGATTCTATGACGAGCTCAGCCAATGGGAGAGCAGCTCGAAACACTTTGTTGGAGTGAGAGTAGATCAGTTGGTCAAGTTCTCAGTTGTTGAAATCATTTCATCATTACCATAGAGAAACAATAGCATAAGTAGATATCCCATGGTATAGGGAATTTATGTCGCAACTTTTACTGTTATCCCAAGCCGATAGTTCACGTAGTTCTTTCCTATGCAGCTGTGTGATGATGGTAGTCTCTCAAATTGTGCCGTTCATACACTCTCACCCCAAAAAAAAACAGTAGAAATTGACAGTAATCGGCAGTAATCGGCTTGAGATAACAGTAAAATTTGCGACATAAATTCCCTATACCATGGGATATCTACTTATGCTATTGTTTCTCTATGTCATTACCTATTGAATAGTTACTTATCACAACTTCATCATAACTATTATAAACATTTTTTTGACATTGATATGTCAGGTGAGATATAGTTTTTTGAGAATTGGCAGAGATTAATACAAAGTATCTGGTGAAACTAGGCATCTAATAAGTTTAAAAGACTTATCATAGTCTTATCATATTGAAATACAAGCTAGAGGGATTGAGAAATATATGAATATTGTATTTATTGAGATGTGTATTGAAAAAATAGATTGAAATTGTTAGTGTCTAGTACGAAAAAAAGAGAAAAACAGGGAGAAGTATGTTTTAAAGGAGATTCAACAAAGAACTGAAGAACTTCATGAGTGGGGGAAACGCAGGATACAATATCCAACAATAGAAATAAACACATTTGTGAAGTGGAAAATGATGTGAAGAAACGTAGAAATTATAGTAGAGGGACTCTAGCTCAAACCACAAGAAAATTTCATACTGGTGAAGAAAATAAGACTTCAAAAGTAATTGATGACTGATAAAAATATCAAAAATCAGGTTGTGGAGAGACGCTACATAAGAATAAGAGAGTGAAAGAAATCAATACAATGCTATTGAAGAGAGTCGTACTAAAGAACAAGATGAAATTAAGATGAAGAAGAATTGAAGAGACTTGAAGAATGCATATGAAGAAAAAGAAGTAGGAGGAGAATAGGGAGAAGAAGAAGACGAAGAAGAAGAAGAAGAAGAAGATGAAGAAGAAGAAGAAGAAGAAGAAGAAGAAGAAGAAGAAGAAGAAGAAGTAGAATATGAAGAAGAAGAATGAAGAATGTAGTAAAAGAAGAAAAAGAAGAAGAAGAAGAAGATGGAGTAATAAAAGAAGGGATACGAATAAGAGTAGTATAGGGAAGATTTAGTACGAGGGGGAGAGAACACTGAAAGATATATGGACGCAAATTCTTAGATGAAGATTAAAAACTGTAACACAGGACCCAAGCTGAGTGGAATTCACTTTAAACTGCCATCATTTCTCATAAAATAGCATCTATGCTTACCATTCAACTAACTCTGACAGTATAAAATAAATATTACCATAGTGAGGTCCACGTTATAATGGCAGTGTTTGATTAGCAATGGTATTGCTATTCTTGTCTATCATTCGACAAAGCGGATAGCGCTATCTCTTTCTCGCTTTGATCTGTTGCCAGATCGTCTTTCAACAATGTAGAATTAATAACTAGTAGTTCTGTGAACAGTAGACCTCACGCAGTATTCTCATCCACAAGTACCTGATTGAAACTATAGATCTTATGGAAATACAGCAATAGACTGGCTTCTCCACACATCTGTGTAATCACTTGACAGCTGATTTATGATGATTAATTGATAATAATGATTTATGATGAATAATTCTATAGTCTGATTTTTACGGTAATATTGGCCGTATGAAGGAGGCTCCTTTTTCCTTCTATGTTATCCTTGAAATGCAAAATTTCCAAAAACCTTGTATTTATTTCAACGCGAAAGTAAAAAAGGAACATACTTGTCAAATTTCATGAAAATCTATTACCGCGTTTCGCCTTAAATGCGCAACATATATATTTTTTAGTCTTTATGTTTGTTTTAAGAATATTTTTTTTTTAATTATTATACCTGATATTATTTGTTTGATATTAGGTTGAGATGGTTTAGGATTAGTCTCTTATTGTTTGGTTATTTATTATCAAAATTTAAATAGTTTTATAGTTTAAATAGTTTAAACTTTAAGAGAAACGCCAAACCGTCGACTTGCATCTTAGACATCACTTCGCTCGGTCAATTAATTAACAAAGTATTTCATATTAATTATGAATTATTCAAAAATATAATTTCTTGCTCAATAAAATATAATTTATTATTTTAAACGAGAATGATCAGTTAATATATCATCAATAAACCTGTATCAGCTACCATCTACAGAATGCATTGGCAAGACTGAGGATTGGCAACGTTGTCGCCTATCTTTCTCCACTACCGTTATAACGTGAACCTCACTATAGGTATTAGAGTGAGGTTCGTCAACGTTGTTCTCCTATCTTTCTCCACTGCCGTTATAACGTGAACCTCACTATAGGTAGATGTCATTGTAGTCAGATATATTAATTTATTTTGGATGACCGGATCATTTTTCAAAGTCTCTCTGTATCGATATTGCTATGGTATTTATAATGATATTCATTTTAAAATGTCATCATGCCTTATGGATAGAACATTAATGTAATGAATTCACCCGATGTTCAGCACAGTTCAAAGTGGAACTGTCTATTGAGTTGGCTTTATTTATGATCATTGTTTTCGGGCTATTACATTATAATATATCATTGGGAACTGGTATCTTGACTTCGATCGGTATTTGCATATTATTACAGCCTCTATTGTCCGATGTCCAGATGTTACTTCACTGTGACCATTAGAACAAAAATCTGGTGTGGCGCACTCACACAACTTTCCTTGCCGTTATGAAAATTGATCACTGACGCTAGTGTTCCCGCGCATCTCAAGTCTACTATTCAAAGATTTGAGCCAGCTGGTGACAGGGCAATAACGCTGGAGACACACATGAGGTCTGCTATCTCTTCATAGTGAATAATTTAATAGAAACAACAATAATTTGCAATTGAATAATCATATTTTCACGAATTTGAAGCTTATTTTCAAATTTTAGGTTAAAATGTTACTGAACATTAATTGTAGAGATTTTCATGCTCAATCTACTCCACTTGATTTTTTTCGTTTCAATTGTATCTGAAGCCTGATAATTGGGGAATCTATCTGCATTGATGGGGCGGAGCTCCTGGAATTTTTACAGATATGGGACTTGTGGCAGTTGATAGAGCTTATCGATGACTATTTTAGGTATGAATTTGATCAAAATCGTTGGAGTGGTTTCCGAGAAAATCACGAAAAACCCTGTTTTTGACAACATTTTCGCCATTTTAGCCGCCATCTTGAATTGCATTTGATCGAAATTGTTCGTGTCGGATCCTTATAGTGAAAGGACCTTAAGTTTCGAATTTCAAGTCATTCCGTTAATTGGGAGATGAGATATCGTGTACACAGACGCACATACACTCATACACACACACACACACACATACACACATACAGACCAATACCCAAAAGCCAGTTTTTTGGACTCAGGGGACCTTGAAACGTATAGAAATTTAGAAATTGGGGTATCTTAATTTTTTTCGGAAAGCAATACTTTCCTTACCTGCGGTAATAGGGCAAGGAAAGTAAAAAAGTAGAAGAAGAAGAACAAAGAAAGAGAAGGAGTAGAAGATGAAGAAGAACATGAAGGAGGAGGAGGAGGAGGAGGAGTAAGATGAGGAGGAGGAGGAGGAGGAGGAGAAGGATGAGAACAAGAAGAAAAAGGAGGAAATGAAGAAGAATAAGAAGAAAAAGCAGAACATTATTGAAATTTATGAATTTTTCCACCTCCAAAGATTGAATGTAATAGTATCAACTCTTATCAAAGTAGCGTAATATTCCTAGCTAAAAACGTGTTGATTTGTCTGTATAATCTAATCATAAATTAAACAATCAATAATAATGTTTCCTCTCTTTTGCAGGTGAGTTGGATCTCATTCAATTGGCATTCTCGTGCGTAAGTCTTGAAAATAACAATTATTTTATCTTCTTGTCTTCAACTGTAGTCCACTTGCACTAACCCTAGAAGGAAGATATCAAAATGGATTAATTTAGATTAAGATGAATATAAATATGTTTCAGATTATCCCTGCATTAATCTGAAACCACAAATTTGAAATATTCCATTCAAGTAAGTTTCTACATCTGAGACTGAGGATATATTGGCCGTTTGGATATATCAATCACGTTTTGTGTTTACTATTCGAGTACAAAAAAATACAATATAATGGGCCATATGAATAAAGTTGAGCATTTGCTTATACTTCTAAAATATGGAGCATTTGCTTCATTTTCTATGAATAAACGTGAGCAAAACCTTTGCTCATACTCATCAAAAAAATAGTTTGAGCATTTGCTCCAGAGATCAGGAGAATAAGGTAAAGCCATAGAGAATCGATAGCATGAGTAGATATCGATTATGTCGCAACTTTTACTGTTATCTCAAGCTGATAGTCCACGTAGTTCTTTCCTGTGAAGCTTTATGACGCTGGTAGTCTCTCAAATTGTACCGTTCATACACTCTCACCCCAACAAAACAGTAAAAATTGACAATAATCGACAGTAATCGGCTTGAGATAACAGTAAAAGTTGCGACATAAACGCCCTATACCATGGGATATCTACTTACGCTATTGTTTCTGTATGGTAAAGCTTATTCATATAGAAATGAGCAAATGCTTATGCTTCTACCTAATGCTCATGAGCAAAACCTTATGCTCCATGCTCTTGCTCATGAGCATTTGCTCTGGTTTTATTCATATGGGCCAATATATTTCCATCTCATTATCTTGGAGGAGCATTATTTGTGTGTCCACCAAGATAGGTTCATAATTCGTTTTCAATGACAAAGCCTACATGGAGCGCTAAATTTAGACATAATATTGAGAACAACAATATTAGGCAAAACACAAGACAGACAGACTTGAGCAACTCAAGGGTGAAGTGTCATACGAATAATGAAAGGGGCAGATGTGGTGGAGAGAGTCTCTTGTGGGAGGCTATTCTTGGCTGAAAACGTTGCATTTCAACCGTAAAATGTTGTGTGTCATATGACACAGTGAGGGGAAGTACAAGAATCGATATATTAGAAGAAGGGGATGAAGGAGAAAGAGAAGGAGAAGGTGAGAAAAAAAGGGAGAAGGAGAAAGAGATGAAGACTAAGATGGAGAAAACATTCAGAACTTGAGATAAAGATGAAGTTAGAGATGGAGAAGAAGATGGAGAAGAAGAAGAAGAAGAAGAAGATGATGATGAAGAAGAAGAAGAAGAAGAAGAAGAAGAAGAAGAAGAAGAAGAGAAGAAGAGAAGAAGAGAAGAATTACCGTAAGCAGAATGACTTGAACGTTGCAAGAGGTTGTAATTAGTGTATAAGGGTGGGTGTTGGGAGTGAGTGACATGTGGATTGAAAAGTAGACACTGGAGAATAGACTCCAGCTCTGGAGGAGTCAGTCTCTGGAGAATCTCCAGTCTGAAGAGATAGAGAGAGAGAGAGAGAGTGAGTGAGAAGTGTGTCAGTCAGTGGCCACTAATTGTTCCAGGGGTTAAGTTTACTTCCCCACTTTGTTTCCATTCTCTCTTTGTCACTCACACGCGTTTGTTTTGCAAGACGGTTTCCTCTTGTCTTGTGATCGAGAGAGTAAGACTAGCTTCACACACATCGATTTTTGTTCGTACGATATTTTCCATCCTTATAAAATTAATTAAATTAAACAGATGATTTCAAACAGATTATGTTTGTCAAGTTCCGTTTAATCTGAATATCAGGGCACCGAGCTTCGCTCATTATTTATTTATAAACAGAACACAATTCTTAAAAATCTGGTGTGGTACACTCACACAATTTTCTTACTCATTGAACTGTAAGCCCCATTCTTAAACGAGAATAATTTAATGGTATAACATAATGACGATTGGCGGCAACATTTTTGAAACTACGATCAGACTTCTGTATAATATATGTGTATATAATTATAATATTGTTTTCAGATACTTTTTCCTTTGTGTAAATTACTGTGAAATTCAATGATTTTATTAAAAGTCGTCAAAACAGCTGTTCTAGAGATGAAATATCTCGACTATGTGTTCTTTTTATGAACTGCTCTACCTACCTATCTCATGCACGAGAAGGAGGTTACAAAGTCCATTTTTCAAGGAGGGGGTGGACCCCCATTAGTTCCCAGAAAGGAGACGCATGCCAGTTGATAGAGCTGATAAATAACTATACAGGGTATAAATTTGAAAAAAATCGGTCAAGTCATTTTTGAGAGAATCGTGAAAAACATAGTTTTTTAGTAATTATCCGCCATTTTTCTCAAGAATATTACGGAGCTCCTGCAATTTCCCCAGAATGAGACTCATGTCAGTTGATAAAGCTTATAAATAGCTCTATTTCCATGGAATAAATTTGAAGAAAATCGTTGTAGCCGTTTTCGAGAAAACCGTGAAAAACATGGTTTTTAGTGATTATCCGCCATTTTTCTTAAGAATATTACGGAGCTCCTGCAATTTCCCTAGAAATGAGACTCATGTCAGTTGATAGGGCTTATAAATAGCTATCCATGGTATAAATTTGAAGAAAATCGTTAGAGCCGTTTTTGAGAAAACAGTGAAAAACATGGTTTTTTAGTAATTATCCGCCATTTTTCCCGCCATTTTGAATTCAAATTTATTGAATTTCTTATTGTCGGATCCTCATGGTAAAAGGACCTTGAGTTTTAAATTTTAAGTCAATCGGGTTGATTAGGAATGGAGTTACCGTGTTCATAGACATACACACATACACACACAAACACACACAGACCAACACCCAAAAATCATGTTTTTGGACTCAGGGATCTTGAAACGTATAGAAAACTTGAAATTAGGGTACCTTAATTTTTTTTTGGAAAGCAATACTTCCTTACCTATGGTAATAGGGCAAGGATAGTAATAATGATTGGGGAAGGACTAACATGCACAGCCCAAAACTGTTTCTTCACCATATTTTTGATTTATACTCTATAAATAATCCAGAAAGTAGGCTATGTTCCATACCCTTGAATTCAGGTTCAATTTTCATTGCAATCATTTGAAAACAAAAAAGTTCTAATTTAGATTGTCTACAAACCGAATTGAATACCAAAATAACACTCATTAATCACTTAAAATTGTCAAATAATGATCAACTTTGAAAATTATTATATAACCCAGTTTAGAATGATTATCATGTCATGTCAACAAATCAGATTATTTTGATCATTCGATTAAAATTTCTAGATAATATTTCTCGCTGATTGATTACACAGCTGGAAATAATTCTGTCTCTCTCCCACACACGCATCTTCTGTTTTGACAGACGACGAAATTATC
>NW_024093066.1:0-12905 GCF_014356525.2 Nilaparvata lugens | reverse complement strand
CTCACTTGAACGCTCTCTCCCCCTACTCTCTCTTCTCTTTCGGGCTCTCGCTCTCTCTCACTCACACTCTTCCCCCTCTGACTCACTCTCTCTCCTCCTTCACTGACTCACTCTCTCTCACACACACACACTCTCTTTCTCTGTCTGACTCTCTTACTCTCTCTCTCCTTCTGACTCTCTTACTCTCACACACACACTCTCTCACCTCCTTTCACTCTCTCTCACTCTCTCTCTTTTTTAGAAAAGGGACCCGATTTCTAGCACGCAATGTTTTTAGTTTGAATTAATAATGATGTGCTTTCCCGATTCTGTGTGATATAATTCACTAGTATTCCAGTCTTTTTCTGCTTTTCTAACTTTGTTTTTGATTGTTTATTCACTGCTATTTATGTTTGTTTATTTTCTCTCTTTGTTGACTTCTCTCCAATCTCTGTAGTTTGTAGATTCCATGTTTCTGTTGTCCTATTATTAGGACCAGACCATACAAAGCGTTTTTCAGGCGTTTTTTCTGGCGTCAATCAACTCGCCTAATATGGTCTGGCTCGTATTCTACGATGAATCAATCGCTATCTGAAACTGGACTGTTGTCTAAAGGTGCGTACAGATTTACGAGCCGCGAACATGAGCAATTCACTTTTAATCAGCTGATGCCAAACTTTTTATATCTATATCTTACCAATTCTGTAAAAATACAAATATAATCAGCTGATTAAAAGTGAATTGCTGATGTTCGCGGCGCGTATATCTGTACGCACCTTTATGTGTTTCTGTTTTCATACCTTGTAGAATATAAGTCTCGATGATAATAGTATTTTTGTCATAATTTCAGCTGTTTTACATCCATGAAAAAACCGGTAAACAGCTGATTGTAAAACAAATGAACATAATTACATGTTTCATGTTTTCATAATTACATGTAATGATTCTCATTACAGCATACTCTACTGAATTGAAACCGTATGTTTTCTTCACAGTCGAGTATGTTTCCTAGTTCGGAAATAGGATCAGCAAAACTGCTACAAAAAAATCACCTTCAGCGCTCCAGGTGGAAGTTTTGTCAACTTCCACAAAATTCCTGATTCGGAATTTGTAAACCAGGTTATGTTTATAGAATGCATGTAGTAACGTCAGCACAAGCAGGTAATGTTTTCTATTCCTCGATTATTCTTCTTTAAATTAGTATGACAAAAATAGTGTAAGTTTACTTGGACGTGAATGTCTTTTGCAGTGCTCGAATGAAATTCTAGTCCCGGCTAATGCCTCGGTTAGGAGCATCATTCTCGCCTGCAAAAGGTCCCTTCTCGTTCCTTCAAAGGTCCTTGTGACGTAAGATACTATTATAAACAAGAACAAGAATAAGAACAAATAGGAAAGAAAGAGGAAGAGAAGACGTGAAGAAGAAGATCAGAGATAGGTGTAATCTTGTGGGATGGATAGTGGTAGGGGGTCAAGAACCCCTAGAATTTTGGCAGTAGGGGTGGAGGGGGCAGGATCGAATAGATTGTTGTGTAACCGAAGATAGATTAATGACTTTGGAGAGTGCAGTTCTGGAAGCGGTCCAAACGGTCGACGGCCATTGAGGGGAGTTCGGCGTCCATCAGAGGGAGTGGGTAGTGATTCGGCCTCCCCCAAGGGGAACGAAGGGTGCATCTAGGGAGTAAGTGAGAAGGAGGCTTCAGAGGGTAGTCTTTGGGTACTATAGTGAGGTCCACGTTATAATGACAGTGTTTGATTAGCGATGGTATTGCTATCCTTGTCTATCATTCAACAAAACGGATAGCGCTATCTCTTTCTCGATTTGCTCTGTTGCCAGATCGTCTTTTAACAATTTAGAATTTATAATTGATTAACTGAATATTTCATCTTTATTAAAAAATTAAATTCCTTGCATAATAAAATATAATTGATTATTTCAAACGAGAATGAACAGTTAATATTATATCAATAAACCTATATCAGCTACCGTCTATAGAAGGCATTGACAAGACAGAGGATCGGCAACGTTGTACTCCTGTCTTCCTCCACTGCCATTATAACGTGGACCTCACTATAATGTGTTCTTCTTTCAGTAAATAGTTTTTCTATGCTAACCTCTAATTGACCGAGCAAAGTGAGGTCTAAGATTCAAGTTGACGGTTTGGCATTTCTCTTAATGTTTAAATGTTTATATGTTGCGCTTTACGGCGAAGCGCGGTAATAAATTTTCATGAAATTTGACAGGTATGTTCCTTTTCTAATTGCGCGTCGACGTATATACAAGGTTTTTGAAATTTTGCATTTCAAGGATAATATAAAGGAAAAAGGAGCCTCCTTTATACGCCAATATTAGAGTAAAAATCAGACTATATAATTTTCATCATAAATCAGCTGACAAGTGATTACACAGATGTGCGGAGAAGCCAGTCTTTGCTGTATTTCCATAAGGTCTATAGTTTCAATCAGGTACTTGTGGATGAGAATTCTGCGTGAGGTCTACTGTTTACACAGATTTACTAGTAAAATAAAATTATCGATTATTTTAAACGAGAGTGAACGGTTAATATTATATCAATGAACTTATATTAGCTACCGTCTATAGAAGGCATTGACAAGACAGAGGATCGGCAACGTTGTCCTCATATCTTTCTCCACTGCCATTATAACGTGGACCTCACCATAGTTCTTCTTTCAGTAAATAGTTTTTCTATGCTAACCTCTAATAAAATCTGTGGTGACAAGAACATGTATATTGAGGGATATGAGAGCTTCCATTTATTCTATTTTCTCTTTCTCCTTTCTTCTTTATTCTTTATTGATTCATACAATAAGTACATCATCAAAATGATGGGTAGAGGAAAAATCTGGTGTGGCGCACTCACACAACTTTCCTTGCCGTTATGAAAATTGATCACCTGACGCTAGTGTTCCGCGCATCTCAAGTCTACTATTCAAAGATTGAGCCATGGTGACAGGGCAATAACGTTGGAGACACACATGAGGTCTGCTATCTTTTCATAGTGAATCATTCAGTTTGCAATAATTGGATAATCACATTTTCTCATATTTCGAGCTTATTCTTAATTTTAGGTGAAAATGTTACTGAACATTAATTGTAGAGATTCTCTTGCTTAATCTTTCCCACTCGAAATTTTTGTTTGAATTGTATCTGAAGCCTGATAATTGAGAATCTAGAATCAACTTTGCATAGATGGGGCGGAGCTCCTGAAATTTTTACAGATATGCGACTCTTCATAGTGAATGATTAATAGAATCAGAATCTTTGCAATAATTGAATAATCACCTTTCTCGAATTTAAAGCTTATTTTCAATTTTAGGTGAAAATGTACTGAACATTAATTGTAGAGAGATTTTCATGCTCAATCTACTCCATGATTTTTTTCGTTTCAATTGTATCTGAAGCCTGATAATTGGGAATCTATCTGCATTGATGGGGCGAAGCTCCTGAAATTTTTACAGATATGGGACTTGTGGCAGTTGATAGAGCTTATCGATGACTATTTTAGGTATGAATTTGATCAAAATCGTTGGAGCCGTTTTTGAGGAAAATTGCAAAAAACCCTGTTTTTGACAACATTTTTGCCATTTTAGCCGCCATTAAGAATTGCATCAGATCGAAATTGTTCGTGTCGGATACTTATATCGTAAGGACCTTAAGTTCCAAATTTCAAGTCATTCCGTTAATTGGGAGATGAGATATCGTGTACACAGACGCACATACACTCATACACACACACACACACACACACACACACACACACACATACAGACCAATACCCAAAAACCACTTTTTTGGACTCAGGAGACCTTGAAACGTATAGAAATTTAGAAATTGGGGTACCTTAATTTTTTTCGGAAAGCAATACTTTCCTTACTGTGGTAATAAGGCAAGGAAAGTAAAAATAAGGTAACCTTGTGCTATTCCTCTCCCAAATTTAGATAAGGTTACACATAGTCCCAAATAGGTTAAGTCTTGTAGTTGTTCACTTCACAAAACTTATACCGTGATAACATATGATTTTCAAAAAAAATATCCACTGTATACAAACCACAAGGTTCATTGATTACAGAAAGATAAACTTCAAAATTATCTGTAGACAAGTGCAAAATTTCCTGTGATTTTCAACAAAATTTGTTCCAAATTTACAGGTTTGTTAGTTTATCAACGAGGCTGTAAAATAGCATCTATTACAGGAAGATCCATTTCAAAATTTTCTTGGTTAAGTGAAAAATTTTCAGTGATTTTCAAAAAATTTGTTTAAAATTAGCAAGTTTGATTGTCAATGAGGCTTTAAAATAATGCCTATAAGGGTTGATCTGAATGACATTGAAACTTATGTTTACGTAAAAGTGTCTGTTGGAAGTCCATCTACTGGGATAAATGTTGAAGGTAAATTAATAGGCCTGTGTAACCTCAAAACATTTTATGCATTTTAACCTAAAAGTTTAGTCTGCTCTAACATATTTGTTTACACCAATCTCATGCCAAAAAAATATTGAAAGCTTGTCTTTGGAACTCAATATTAAAGTTCTATAAAAATGAATCAAGCCATTTTCATCTACTAATCAATATTTATTATTTATTTATTAGAACAGTCACAAACACGATATTTGGAAGAGAAACAGGCAATTGCCCAAAACTTCTTCAATTCCTTGATTTTGGCACATAATAGTCCAAAGTGAGATTAAGTTTAAAATCTCTGTTTTCACAAAGATTAACACTCAGAGAATACGTATTCGAGATATGACTGATGAATTTTGAATTTCGAAGGGTTGATAAGAGCGGAAATAAACAATCCGAAAGTTTCAATAATATTGAAATAAACTTGAAAATTTTGAGAAGAAAAATTAAATCTACTATCACTGCAACTATCAGCTGAAAATATATAGTGAGGTCCTCGTTATTATGGCAGTGGAGAAAGATAGGAGAAAACTTTGCCGATCCTCTGTCTTGTCAATGCCTTCTATACAAGGTAGCTGATACAGGTTTATTAATGTAATATTAACTTGATTTGAACCGGTGTTGCTATCCTTGTCTATCATTCAACAAAGTGCTATCTCTTTCTCGCTTTGCTCTGTTGCCAGATTGTCTTTTAACAATGTAGAATCAATAATTAATGAACAAAATATTTTATTTTGATTATGAATATTTTAAATAAAAATACTAAGAAATTGTCAAAAACCACACATTTATTGATACTTAGAAAGACCGGTTTCGGTTGTTACACCATTGTCAATCTATGATAAACGATAAATGAGAGTTCATCAGAGATTGACAATGGTGTAACAATCGAAACCGGTCTTTCTAAGTATCAATAAATCTGTGGTTTTTGACAATTTCTTAGTCTTCTTATATAATATGAATAATAACCACAATATCAACTTCTCAACTGCACAAAAAGTTATGAAAATGTATTATGAAATTATTGAAAAAAATGTGAAGTAATATGAAGAGAATTTGATGCTCTATAAGCTTATGATCAGCATGGATTTTTCCCATCGATATTAAAAAAGTTATAAGAGCAAAAATAGCAAAAAATCGAAGGAAAATGTGTTTTTTTCAAAATGTCACATCTTTTAGAGCGGATATCTCGAAAAGTGAAAGAGATATAGGAAAAGTTGTGAAATCAATATTGTAAGAAATTATATAAGCTTCAATTTCTTATAGAATGTCATGTCTGTAAAATGCATAATTTCCAGTTATATGCGAGAAACCAAAAAAATGATACCTTTGAACCACCCCAACCCCCTTAGCACAGTGGGTAGGGGTGAGGACTTTTGATATGTTAACCTCCTCACTACCCTAAACAGGTCTGCGGGGTCAAAAATTTTCTTCCAAACTTTTCCCTCTATACCCTTTTTTGAACATTCATTGCCTGGACTTTTCAATTCAATGTTTTCAATAGATTTTGAAAATTATCCTGAATAGATTACAAATTATTATCAATCAATTGAACTATTAATATTTTTGCAGAGTTGAAAATCGAACCATACTCATCAACCAACACCGAAGACTGTAAACAAATAAAGGAAATTAACAAAAAATGTCGAGGAAAAACCAAAAAGTCCCGAAAAAAGTCGGGATCCATATCAGCTATGTCAGCAGTAGACACCTCTTCCTACGGACCTATAGCCCAGAAGTATCTACCCAAAAAGGGCGATTTTCGGTTCGGAATACACTTTGACAAAGTCAGCAAGAGCTACAAAATCGGAAAGGTACCCATGGTTATCCAGAAGGATGATATACTGGTGAAATATGAAGATTATGAACAGTTATACAGGGGAACTGTTGGGTTATGGAGGCTTCTATCACAGGATACGAGTTATTTTCATGAGGATTTTTACTTTAATGACGAGGATTGGGTGGTTTACATGGAGATTTTAATGAGGGCTAACCCTGCAGATTGTGCTAATCAAGGTGAAAAATCTACTTGTAAAATGGGAGCTCGAAATGGAGGTGGGAGCCAAGATATAACACCATATTCTTATCAAGGTGGAAACAACCAAGGAATAAATCCATACTCCTATCAAGGTGGGAATCGAGGAGTTTCACCATGTTCTTATCAAGGTGGGAATCAAGGAGTTTCACCATGTTCTTATCAAGGTGGGAATCAAGGAGTTTCACCATGTTCTTATCAAGGTAGGAACCAAGGAGTTATACCATGTTCTTATCAAGGTGGGAATCAAGGAGTTTCACCATGCTCTTATCAAGGTAGGAACCAAGGAATATACCAAGCACTCATCAAGGTGGGAATCAAGGAGTTTCACCATGTTCTTATCAAGGTGGGAATCAAGGAATTATATCATCCTCCTATCAAGGTGGGAATCAAGGAGTTTCACCATGTTCTTATCAAGGTGGAAATCAAGGAGTTTCACCATGTTCTTATCAAGGTGGGAATCAAGGAGTTTCTTCATGCTCTTATCAAGGTGGGAATCAAGAAGTTAACCATGTTCTTATCAAGGTGGGAATCAAGGGGTTTCACCATGTTCTTATCAAGGTAGGAACCAAGGAGTTACACCATGTTCTTATCAAGGTGGGAATCAAGGAGTTTCACCATGTTCTTATCAATCTGGGAACCAAGAAAGTATCTATGGTAATGGAGCGTCCTCTCCTTGTCATGGACAAGGAAATACAGGAGTATCTACTCACAATTATAGAGCTGGAAACCCAGGAATATCTGCATATAACTATGGAAATAGTGTTCCCCCGTCTTGTTATGGAAGAGGAAATAATGGAGTCACCCCTTACAGTTATAGGAATGGAAATAAGGGTGCAGCCCCCTACTGTCAAGAAGGTGCTTATAGAGGGATGTCAGCTTACAGTTGCCAAGGTGGTAATACAGGAGGATATTATGGAGGTGCTGCTAAAGGAGCATCAGTTTACAGTCACCAAGGTGGTAATACAGGGGGATATTGTGGAGGTGCTGATAAAGGTATTTCAGTTTACAGTTACCAAGGTGGTAATACAGGACCATATTATGGAGGTGCTGCTAAAGGAGTCTCAGCTTACAGTCACCAAGGTGGTAATACAGGGGAATATTATGGAGGTGCTGCTAAAGGACCATCAGTCTACAGTCACCAACTTGGTAATATAGGGGGATATTATGGAGGTGCTGATAAAGGTATTTCAGTTTACAGCTACCAAGGTTGTAATACAGGGCCAGCTCCTAACTGTGAGAATAATGGTATCACATCTTATAATTTTGGAGGAAAAGTGCCAGATAAAGGACCATACCATGATGATGGGATGAATCATCAGATTTCACCCTACCACTATCAAGGTGGGAATAGGAGAAATGCAACATACAGCTATGGAGGTTGTAAAAAAGGGAATGTACCATACAGCTATGGAGGTTGTAATAAAGCAGCTTCTCCATGTAACTATGGAGGTGCCAATCAAAACATTTCTCCATACATTATAGTGGTTCCAATAATCAAATTGCAGCATATTCTCATGGAGGAGGTGGTAAGGATGCTGCACCAAACTATTATCAAGGCTGTAATAAAGGCACTGCTATATATTCTTATGGCGATGTAAATAGAGGAGTTTCTCCATGTAACTATGGAGTGGAAATCAGAATATTTCTTCATATAGTTATCAAGGTTGTAATAAAGGTGGTTCACCATATTCTTATCAAGGTGGCAATGCAGGAATTGCATCATACAATCATGGAGGTTGTAATAAAGGTAATGCAGCATATAATTATCAAGGTGGCAATGCAGGAATTACATCATACAATCATGGAGGTTGTAATAAAGGTAATGCAGCATATAATAATCAAAATGGCAATGCAGGGATCACATCATACAATCATGGAGGTTGTAATAAAGGTCATGCAGCATATAATTATCAAGGTGGCATGCAGGGATCACATCATACAATGATAGAGGTTGTAATAAAGGTAATGCAGCATATAATTATCAAGGTGGCAATGCAGGATTCACATCATACAATCATGGAGGTTGTAATAAAGGTTCTTCACCATATAATAATCAAGGTGGCAATGCAGGAATTACATCATACAATCATGGAGGTTGTAATAAAGGGGCTTCACCACATTCTTATCAAGAAGGCAATGCAGGGCTCGCACCATACAATCATGGAGGTTGTAATAAAGGTAGTGTATCATATTCTTATCAAGGTGGCAATGCAGGAATCACACCATACAATCATGGAGGTTGTAATAAAGGTAGTGTATCACATTCTTATCAAGGTGGCAATGCAGGAATTACACCATACAATCATGGAGGTTGTGATAAAGGAGCATCACAATATTCTTATCAAGGAGGCAATGCAGGGATCACACCATACAATCATGGAGGTTGTGATAAGGAGCATCACAATATTCTTATCAAGGAGGCAATGCAGGGATCACACCATACAATCATGGAGGTTGTAATAAAGGTGCTTCACCACATTCTTATCAAGGAGGCAATGCAAAAACAATGCCAAACAATTATCAAAGTGGAGGTAATGGAATTTCTGTATTAAACAAAGACGATGACATCCAAATAGACACGTTCTTTTTCACAACAGCCCTGGGCATCAAAATTGGAGGATACCTTCTCACCATTTTACTACAAGTCTTATGGAGTGTTGCCAGGAAGAGAATGGGGTTTCTTGGAGGTTTAGTGGAACAGGCAGGTGCCAAACTGCTGGAACACAGCAAAGGGTTTCTGGTAGGGTTGGGAACAGCCCTTTATGACAAGGTTGCCAGTTTGATCCCAGGTGCCCCAACCACTGAAGATTTGCTAAGATACTGGGAATGGTTCACCTGTCCCACATGCACCTACCTCAAGGATTTGGATGAGGTTGATAAGGGTTTTTTGGTTGTTGGAGAAATATGACGTTTGTGGGCTCAACAAGGGTAGTATCTTGTACCTGATTTTGGCACGAATGGTAGCAACGGTCGGGAAGGAAGGGGGCCTCGAGAAACTTGTGGATTGGTTCAAAATCAACAAATTATTGATCATTGATTGTAGGTTGGTTTGTCAAATTACCTACAACCTCCCCAGGGGGTATCACCACTGCAAGAATCCAATATGTCCTCCTATTGCTGAGGAAATAAAATCCAAAAAGGAGTGTTCCCAACAGGTTGAACGGTATGATCGGATGAGGGAGGCGACTGAAAAGGATGTGGAAGCTGTGAAGACTGGAATGGAGGTGGTTAAAGGGTTGTTCGAGAAGGATCCGAATTATTTTGAGCAGTTGGATGTCTATACGAAGGATAGTGTATCGGGGAAAGATCTCAACACAGGTTTTCGAAAGGCGCTGGAGTTTTTGCAAAGCTATTACCAGTGATCTAGAGCTGGAATTTGAGTGTCTTCCAAACTGTACAAGTATTAGACAATGTTTTAATGGAAAGATTTTTTTCAAATTTGAAAGACTATTCATACTGTGTGTGTGTATTAATCAATATAAGATTGAATAAATATTAGGCTGAGTTTACACCAAAGTTATTAACAAAATGTTAATAACTTAATCCTTATAGATTCTATTGGATTGAACACAACTTATCATACACATGGAACATATGTGTATGTCAAGTTCCGTTCAATCTGATGGAATCTATAAGGATTAAGTTATCAACATTTTGTTAATAGCTTTGGTGTAAACGCGGCTTTAGTTTTGTATGTTATTGTGCTCTAACAAAATGTAAAATACAATGAAGAGTTTTCAACTTTTTTCAGTTGGTTTTGACTTTCTAAAAATAATCAATATGAGATTGAATGAATATAAGTTTTGTTTGGTATTGTGCTTTAACAAAATAGAAAATACAATAAAGAGTTTTCAATATTTTCAGTTAGTTTTTGACTATATAAATTTGATTACTATAGTGAGGTCCACGTTATAATGGCAGTGGTGAAAGATAGACAACAACGTTGCCGATCCTCTGTCAATGCCTTCTATACACGGTAGCTGATACAGCTTTATTGATGTAATATCAACTGTTCATTCTCGTTGAAAATAATCAATTATGTTTTCAATAATTTCTGAATGATTTTCCATAATTGAGATGGATATTTTGTAAATTAATGATCATTTCTATATTGTTAAAAGACGATCTGGCAACAGAACAGAGCGAGGAAGAGATAGCGCTATCCGCTTTGTTGAATGATAGACAAGGATAGCATACCATCGCTAATCAAACACTGCGATTATAACGTGGACCTCACCATAGTCGTTCTATTTAATAACAAAAAGTGATCCATATCTATATTCTCCTAAGACCTCTCTGACCGCTAACGGCTGTCTATGTGTATATACCCTAGAACGGGAATGACTCTAACTTTGAGTTAGTTAGACCGGTTGCACAGAAGCCGGTTTAATTTAAACCGTCATTAATTCCACGAGAACCAATCAGAGAAGCCGTCTTATCAAAAAGCCTTTATCAATTGAGTCACATGAAATAATCACGGTTAAAATTTAACCGGCTTTTGTGCAACCGGGCCTAAGACTCTGTTGACTCTAAGGCGGGATGCACACCGGAGAAACGCATTTCGTGAAGCCCTCTTTCATGAAACTAGTCTCTTGCAATCCGTATCACTCGCGCATGCGTACAAAAGAACGTTCCCTGCTTAATCTATCAGTCGATTGCGAGCAACTTTCGTTTCACGTCTCCTGAAACTTTTTTCACGAAACGCGTTTCTCCGGTGTGCATCCCCTCTTAAGCTGCGAACACATATTCGCGCTTCCAACCCGCACCGAGCACGCTCCTCCCTCGTACCGCCCTCGTACCGCCCTCGTACCACCATTGAACCACAGTCGCTCCGCCTACGCACCCATCATGAACGTTACGGAAGATGTTAGATCTTCTCGCGTTCCCCGGTCGAACCACTGTTGCTCGCCGGTCGATCATCAATCGCTCTGCTGGAGTGACGTTCAGTTGCGGAGCAGAGCGAAAGTCTGTACGCACCTTAAGGTGCTTTTTCCGAGCTCGGGATTTGTCTAAGTTCTAGACTTTAAACAGCTGGAGGAAGAAAATTGGCTTTCCGAAACGGGGCGTAGTCGCAGTCATTGTCAAAGTCAAGTTTGAATCAAATTTTAAGTAACTAGAAAATTAAACACAAAATAAAATAAAGAGAAAATAGTGTAAAGTTTCATCTATTTTGAATTATTTAGTAATGTTTAATTTCGTCAAGTAAAAACGTTTCCAATCAATAGAATGAGAAAATAAAAACTGCGACTACTGTTATAAAAACTGCGACTACGCCCCGTTTTGGAAAGCTAATTTTCTGACTTCAGCTGTTTTAAAGTCTACAACTAGCTAAATTCCGAGCTCGGAAACCGGCTCTCTAAGCTCTCAAGACTAAGTTTCTTAGTTTGCCAAAGTTTTTACTTTCCTTGCCCTATTACCATAGGTAAGGAAAGTATTGCTTTCCGAAAAAATTAAGGTACTTCAAATTCTAAATTCCTATACGTTTCAAGGTCCCCTGAGTCCAAAAAACTGGTTTTTGGGTATTGGTCTGTATGTGTGTGTGTATGAGTGTATGTGCGTCTGTGTACATGATATCTCATCTCCCAATTAACGGATGACTTGAAATTCGGAACTTAAGGTCCTTCACTATAAGGATCCGACACGAACAGTTTCGATCAAATGCAATTCAAGATGGCGGCTAAAATGGCGTAATGTTGTCAAAAACAGGGTTTTTCGTGATTTTCTCGGAAACGGCTCCAACGATTTTGATCAAATTCATACCTAAAATAGTCATCGATAAGCTCTATCAACTGCCACAAGTCCCATATCTGTAAAAATTTCAGGAGCTCCGCCCCATAAATGCAGATAGATTCCCAATTATCAGGCTTCAAATACAATTGAAACAAAAAAATCAAGTGTTGTAGTTTGAGCATGAAAATCTCTACAATTAATGTTCAGTAACATTTTCACCTAAAATTGAAAATAAGCTTTAAATTCGAGAAAATGTGATTATTCAATTGCAAATTAATGTTGATTCTATTAAATCATTCACTATGAAGTGATAGCAGACCTCATGTGTGTCTCCAGCGCTATTGCCCTGTCACCAGCTGACTCAAATCTTTGAATTAGACTTGAGATGCGCGGGAACACTAGCGTCAGGTGATAAATTTTCATAACGGCAAGGAAAGTTGTGTGAGTGCGCCACACCAGATTTTTCGATATTGAATTCGACACTGCTGCTCAATCGCAATGTGATTATACCATATGAATACAATGAATCCAGTGCCTGTTGCACAAAAGCCGGTTGATTGTTAATCGTGATTAATTTCACGAGAACCAATCAGAGAAGGCTTTTCCGAGAACAAAGCTTCCCTGCTTCTCTGTTCTCGTAAAATTAATCACGATCGGAATTAACCAGCTTTTGAGCAACCGCCACTCATTCTGTTAGATCACTTTTGAATATGAAAAATAGACTAGAATCATCCACTC
>NW_024093064.1:0-11824 GCF_014356525.2 Nilaparvata lugens | reverse complement strand
TAACATACAAGAATTAACATGAATTTTCAACTGTGACTTATGCTAAAATATATATTTAAATACAATTTTTGAAATATATATTTGTTTGGATTGAATAGGATAATCAAAATAGCAAATTAATTCGATTTTTGAAATTATAAATAAACAGTAGAAAAGTGAGAAAGAAACAATAATTGTGATGTAGTCCACCCACCATGAGCTGAGCTATGGCTTAACAGCTTGCAGAACTGAGTATTAATAGTTATCAATGAATTATGAAATAGTTCATTTTAATTATTATTAAACTAAAATCCTAATTAAATGCTGTACTGTAACTAATTTCCATCTGTAGTCAATTTTAGAGAAAATGAAGTCAGTAGATTATAGAATCAGTGAGGCTTTGGCTTGTCAATTTATAAAAATTAGTATAAATATAATTTGATGAATTCATAAAGTGATTAATTTCAGAGAAATTTATGTCAGTATTATGATATCCGATACTTTGGATCCGACGAGCGACTTTGGTTTGCCAATTTGAAGAAATTATAGTATTACAAACTTTGACAACATGATCTGAGCTAGAATGGATTCACAATTTAGAAAATGGATCAACAATTGAAATTTAAATTAATTTTTTTTGAATGAATTGAAAGGTAAGTTAATTGATTTTAGAGGAATTTATGTTAATACGATTATTAAATTACTATTACCTATTATAAACATTAATTCATGTTAACCAGCCATGGCTCAGCTTATAGTAAGTGACAAAGTTACAATAAATTCACTAAAAACTAAATTATGTTTACAATAGCTGACCTCCTCAACACCCCTTATATCCAACCCTAACCACCTCTAAATATTATTACAATAGACAATATATTTACATACAACTAAAAGAAACAAAGTTTATATTGTTGCATTAGACAAATTTTATAAGAGGCAAATCTTTATATGAATTTTCAACTGAGACTTCTGTAAAAATATAATATTTGACAGAAATAATTATTTCAATTGAATAGGACAATTATAAAAGCAATAATCAATTAAATTTTTGGAATGATTATTCAATATTAGAAAAAAAACAATGATGTGATAAAGTTTACCCGCCATAAGGTGAGCTTAAAATTTGATGAAATTAGTATTGATATTTTTCTAATAGATAAGGAAGTAATTGATATCAGACGAGTTAATTTTGCTTTGGAATATGGAATCAGAAAAGCTAATGTATGCCAATTTGAAGAAAAAAGTATTAATATTTTCAAACTAGATCACAAAATAAGTAATATTAGAGGAACTGTTGTTACCATAAATATATAATAATTAGTATGGATACTGATTTATTTATGCTCAATAGACGAGCCAGGGCTCAGCTTTCAGTGGGTGACAAATTTACAATAAATTCGCAAAATTACAAACTAAAAACTAAACTTTACGTTTACAACGATTGGCCTCCCAACACCCCTATAGCCAACCCTAACCACCTCAAATTACTGTATTTGCTAGTGTATGACACGCACCTATTTAAAAAAAAAATACTTTTTACTTTTCAAAAAATACAAAGCGAAATTCGTTGGTTCGCGTCATACGCGTAATTTTCCAAATTGAGACAGAATGCTGGTATGTACAGTTTCACAAAAATGTTCACGATGATCAGTCAACGATAATCAACCAATCAGCTTTTCCTAATGTGTTTGTTAAATGTATACTAAGTTCTAAATACAGTATTTTACGTTTTTCAAACATTAATATTGAATAAAATTTACACTATGAACAGAGATATTGTGGAATTTCTCCATATTAAAGTGGAATAAAAAAGATACTGTCAGTTCCACATAATTTATTTGAGCCAAACTTTAGTTACAAAGCACTAAGGCATCATCTTAAGATGAAAAAAGACCACTGAAGAAGATGCCCTAGTGCCTTGAAACTTAAGTTTGGCTTGAAAAAATTATTCGGATCTGACAGTATATTTTTTATTTTTACTTGATTAAATGAATATTTTGTAGATCAATAATCATTATAAACGTTGTTTCAATTAAAAGCTTTGATAATATCTTTACTGTATTTTTCATAAAAATGTACTCTAGTTTTTGGGGTGCGCATAATACACGAGCAAATACAGTAGACTACTTACAATAGACAATTGTATTTGTTTAATTTATTCACTTAGAAACTAACTAGAGCTAGATTCACAATAGCTGGATTGGAAAAATTCAATAACAGACAAGAATTTATATGAATTTTCAACTGTGACTTCTGCTAAAATATATATTTAAATACAATTTTTGAAATAACCGACAAGAATTTATATGAATTTTCAACTGTGACTTCTGCAAAAATATATTATCAATGTAATATTTAGAATATAGGTATAATTTATTTAATTGAAATGATAATCATAATAGCCTATCAATTTCATTCTTGAAATTATTATTCAACAGTAGACAAATTAGAAAAAAACAATAATATTGTGATGAAGTTCACCCAGCATAAGCTGAGCTATGGCTAGACTCATGTATCGAATAAGTAATATTTTTTCAATTCATAAGGGAGTGATTAATATAAAAAGGATTAATCTAATCAGTAAAACCCTGCACACAAACATTGATTTTTGTTCGTACGATATTTTGCCGTCCTTATGAATTCTATCATATTAAACGGGACTTGACAAACATCTTCTGTTTGAAACCATCTGTTTAATCTAATAGAATTTATAAGGACGGAAAGATACTGTACGAACAAAAAATCGATGTGTGTCTGCGGAGCCTAAGGTTTTTGGCTTGATAATTAGAAGTATAATGGTTTATAATTTTGACAACATATCTGGACTAAGGCTTAGAAAAATTAAGAATTTGGTATTAGTATTTTTTTCATTGAACTATCAACTAATTGGATATAAGTATTATTACAGAAATGGTAAAGCTTTGGATTGTCGATTTGAAACAAAAATTGTGTCCATATTTTTAAAATGAATTATAAAATAAACAAAATCAGAGGGTTAATTGATATAGATACTGCTTATTTAAGCATTCTCAATAGAACAGCCAGAGCTCAGCTTGTAGCAGATGAAAAATTACAATAAATACTCTTACAAACTAAAACCTCAACTGAGTTTACAATAGTTGTCCTCTTCAACTCCCATCATAGGCAACCCAACTACATGAAATTACTTACAATAGGCAAAAGTCTAAGTTAAAAAAAAATTAAAGTAGAAAGTTTAAAATAGTTGGATTGGAAGAAAATTGATAACAGGCAACAATTCAGATGAATTTTCAACTGAGGTTTCTGTAAAAATAAATCTTTTGGTAAAAGTTACAGGATTTGGGAGTTGAGCCTATAGAAAATTTTCAAAAATTTTAAAATTAATTGAACTACAAATCGAACAAAAAAAATGTTTACTAGACTTGATAGTCCTGGACCTTTTCATTAATATGTTGAAAGAGTTGAAAACATGGAATTTGGAATTACAATAATAGATATTAAATGTGGGTTTTGAGTTTTGTGAACTCAATTACAAATAGCATTATATGTGGTACTCAAAATCATTTAAAAACAAATAATAATTAATTTGAAAAGAGAAATATGATGATATATCGAAGTTAAAGTGTACCAACTAGACTTTGGGGCCCCAAGCCTTTACAATGTTGGGACAATGAAATATAAATGAAAGAAATAAAACTTGAATAATGATTTAAATGAGAACTGAATGGAACAATAAAAATTGTCGTTCTTAATTTTTTATTCAAATTTTGATAAGTTTCAATATAAATGAAAAATTACTAGAGTTAAAAAACTAGAATAGAAGTTTTATAAAGAACATTCAAAGGCTTAAGACCTTTATCCAGCTATTAATATTATTACATGTTGGCAGGAGGTCTATAGACTATGGGTCTATAAAATTGGGTTGTCAACCCTTTTTACTGGAAATAAGCCTATAGTTCTACTTGAAGAAAGTTGTCTGTCAGAACTAAGAGGAAAGAGTTTCATGCAAGAATTACATGCTGTAAATTGGAAAAATGTCATTAGGGGAATGGTTCAAATCTTTGAATGATGTAACATAAAAAAAATATAAGAGAGATAGAACATGCTGTTGTCTGGAAAAATGTGATATTTCAAAGAATTAACAATAGGGTAATAAATGGCGCTACATAGAAATTGTATTTGGATTCTTATAATTTTGTTATGAAGTATTCATGCTTTTTCTAAGCATGACTTATCAAAGAAGTAGATTAATTGAAGTGGGAAAATATATGATACTTTAAAATTCTTGTTCAATGAAAATTAAAAAAGACCCGAAATTAGTAGCTCAGTACTAACAGTTGGTTAATGTGAACATCTACATCTTCCTGAGTTCGCACCTTTTTTCTCTATTACCTTGTAAGTCACAGTTAATATCACTATTTGATGTATGTTAAATTGCATGACAAACCATCTTGACAAAATTCTAATTCTTAAGACAGATAATTCTCACACCCCCATCCCTAAGTTTGCTGAAGGCACTACAATCTAATATTTGCATTGCCAGTCTCATAGAACAAGTCAGACCAGGCCACAGTGTAACAGTACCACCTGCTCATCAAATTAGTGCTGTACTGAGCCCGCAACCATCATGAAAAAGCTGTGGCACCACCACAAAGGGCACTGATCAGAAATGTAATAGTCGACTGACAACTGCAAATATCCTACAGGGACCCTGACAACTCAAACCCTATTCAAGGTGATTTTCTTACTCCACAGCCATCCATAAACCACAATCTAACAGTAGCACATGTTCGTCCAGTTGTTGGCACGCGGAAATGCGATCTGCAGGTCAGTTGACTCTAACTTGAAAGCACCCATTGGACTCAGAACCAACCGGATAGAACAAGGCACTGCCGAAGGGGTCGGGATGAACTGTGTCATAATAGTAACCACCATAAACATCCCGGCCCTAGCTTGATATCTGTGTTAGAATAGGGAAGTGTTAGAGAATTCTAACCTGTCTAAACTACTGAAAATATAAATAACAGATATCTCATACCACATCCAGTGATCCACATCTCCACTTTGGTAGTAGAGCTGCTCTCCAATGCATTGAATAGCTGGTGGCATCTCCATAATAATTCACATGTATCTCCACAATATTGTTTGTTTAGTTGTTCATCAATCCTGTTGAAAAAGACAAAACTTTCATTGATAATCTTATACACAATTGATTGAAGGTTAACTGTTAATTTAAATAACAAAATTCAATAGATATAGTGCCAAGTAGAATTATCAAACTTGGTTCAATAAATATTTCACCATACATTGTTAAAGATGAATAATATTAAAAAATTGCCATGACTTGATATTAAATTGTGTCACAAAAAAGGATCTAGTAAATATTGAATAAAGATACAAATTTAAAAATCTTGATATTAAAAAAAGATATTATTTAATCTAATGTAATCTAATTATTTAATCTATCCAATCTATTATTTATTCTCTCTATTTATAATTTTGATATTATTCAAAAACACTTGATATTAAATTGTGTCACAAAAAAGGAACTAGTGAATATTGAATAAAGATACAAACTGAAAAAATTCGAATATGCTTTACAAATTGTCTAGGAACAATAAGAATTGATAATTCCAAACAAAAAATAAATTAATGAGATATAATATCATGGAGCTTGAGTCTGGATATCTGGATGAGTAAAAATCAATGAAAGAGTCTACTAACCTTTTAAAAAATATCTACAATGGTGCACTTGGATTCATTTGGTAGGCTAAGCTGCAACAAACTTGTAAAGCACTTACAAAACAAAGCAATTTTATATAATGTAGATAAACAGTTACAAATCTTAACTTGGACTGAACTAAGAGAATACCTGAATCAACAGGAGTGTATGTTTGT
Organism: Nilaparvata lugens; assembly: GCF_014356525.2. Taxonomy (NCBI): domain Eukaryota; kingdom Metazoa; phylum Arthropoda; class Insecta; order Hemiptera; family Delphacidae; genus Nilaparvata; species Nilaparvata lugens. Next base: position 5,965 of record NW_024093064.1, on the reverse strand, counting down.
ACAAGACAGTATCAATAAGAGTTTCTTACTCTCAATGATACTCATTAGAGAACCCTTGAATTTCTCAAGAATATCTCTAATTTTAAAGTATCAAAAAATGATGATAATAGTTGCTAATCATAGATTGAACTTATCACTAAACTAAGGACCGCCAGGCGTGAATGTTGTACTCTACAGTATCTATGAGAGTCTCTCACTCTTTAAGATACTTAGTAGAGTAGAGAAGTAAAAAACTCTTGAATTTCTCAAGAATATCTCCACTTCCCAGCATCTCCAAGGGTGATACACCTCTTTGATGCAAAATACCTTGTGCATTTCCCCTACCGATGGGGAAGTGTCACCTATTAAGTAAATTGCATGCAAGTTAAGACTTAAAATTATGTTAAAACTAAGATTAACCAAGGCTATCACAAGATAGCGGTGATTTCCATTCTCCCGCCAACTAGCAAAGGCTAGAGGCTTACCCCGCCAACTAGCAAAGGCTAGAGGCTTCACCCCGCCAACTAGCAAAGGCTAGAGGCTTAACCCCGCCAACTAGCAAGGCTAGAGGCTTCACCCCGCCAACTAGCAAGGCTAGAGGCTTCACCGCCAACTAGCAAAGGCTAGAGGCTTCACCCCGCCAACTAGCAAAGGCTAGAGGCTTAACCCCGCCAACTAGCAAAGGCTAGAGGCTTCACCCCGCAACTAGCAAAGGCTAGAGGCTTAACCCCGCCAACTAGCAAAGGCTAGAGGCTATATTTCACATACTTCAATCTTAATTCTCAACTTATATTTGTATTTTCTAAATACTAAAACTAAAATGCATGCAATTTGAGACTCTAGATGAGGCTAGAGGCTTCGTTTTCCCATCCCCCGCCAACTAGCAAAGGCTAGAGGCTTCACCCCGCCAACTAGCAAAGGCTAGAGGCTTCACCCCGCCAACTAGCAAAGGCTAGAGGCTTAACCCCGCCAACTAGCAAAGGCTAGAGGCTTCACCCCGCCAACTAGCAAAGGCTAGAGGCTTAACCCCGCCAACTAGCAAAGGCTAGAGGCTATATTTCACATACTTCAATCTTAATTCTCAACTTATATTTGTATTTTCTAAATACTAAAACTAAAATGCATGCAATTTAAGACTCTAGATGAGGCTAGAGGCTTCGTTTTCCCATCCACCGCCAACTAGCAAAGGCTAGAGGCTTAACCCCGCCAACTAGCAAAGGCTAGAGGCTATATTTTCCCCTTCCCCGCCAACTAGCAAAGGCTAGAGGCTTCACTCCGCCAACTAGCAAAGGCTAGAGACTATACTTAATATCACTCCAGCCTCAGATATAAACGTATTTTTCTTAATTCTAATTCTTAAGACAGATAATTCTCACACCCCCATCCCTAAGTTTGCTGAAGGCACTACAATCTAATATTTGCATCGCCAGTCTCATAGAACAAGTCAGACCAGGCCACAGTGTAACAGTACCACCTGCTCATCAAATTAGTGCTGTACTGAGCCCGCAACCATCATGAAAAAGCTGTGGCACCACCACAAAGGGCACTGATCAGAAATGTAATAGTCGACTGACAACTGCAAATATCCTACAGGGACCCTGACAACTCAAACCCTATTCAAGGTGATTTTCTTACTCCACAGCCATCCATAAACCACAATCTAACAGTAGCACATGTTCGTCCAGTTGTTGGCACGCGGAAATGCGATCTGCAGGTCAGTTGACTCTAACTTGAAAGCATCCATTGGACTCAGAACCAACCGGATAGAACAAGGCACTGCCGAAGGGGTCGGGATGAACTGTGTCATAATAGTAACCACCATAAACATCCCGGCCCTAGCTTGATATCTGTGTTAGAATAGGGAAGTGTTAGAGAATTCTAACCTGTCTAGACTACTGAAAATATAAATAACAGATATCTCATACCACATCCAGTGATCCACATCTCCAATTTGTTAGTAGAGCTGCTCTCCAATGCATTGAATAGCTGGTGGCATCTCCATTATAATTCACATGTATCTCCACAATATTGTTTGTTTAGTTGTTCATCAATCCTGCTGAAAATGACAAAACTTTCATTGATAATCTTATACACAATTGATTGAAGGTTAACTGTTAATTTAAATAACAAAATTCAATAGATATAGTGCCAAGTAGAATTATCAAACTTGGTTCAATAAATATTTCACCATACATTGTTAAAGATGAATAATATTAAAAAATTGCCATGACTTGATATTAAATTGTGTCACAAAAAAGGATCTAGTAAATATTGAATAAAGATACAAATTTAAAAATCTTGATATTAAAAAAAGATATTATTTAATCTAATGTAATCTAATTATTTAATCTATCCAATCTATTATTTATTCTCTCTATTTATAATTTTGATATTATTCAAAAACACTTGATATTAAATTGTGTCACAAAAAAGGAACTAGTGAATATTGAATAAAGATACAAACTGAAAAAATTCGAATATGCTTTACAAATTGTCTAGGAACAATAAGAATTGATAATTCCAAACAAAAAATAAATTAATGAGATATAATATCATGGAGCTTGAGTCTGGATATCTGGATGAGTAAAAATCAATGAAAGAGTCTACTAACCTTTTAAAAATATCTACAATGGTGCACTTGGATTCATTGGTAGGCTAAGCTGCAACAAACTTGTAAAGCACTTACAAAACAAAGCAATTTTATATAATGTAGATAAACAGTTACAAATCTTAACTTGGACTGAACTAAGAGAATACCTGAATCAACAGGAGTGTATGTTTGTACAAGACAGTATCAATAAGAGTTTCTTACTCTCAATGATACTCATTAGAGAACCCTTGAATTTCTCAAGAATATCTCTAATTTTAAAGTATCAAAAAATGATGATAAATAGTTGCTAATCATAGATTGAACTTATCACTAAACTAAGGACCGCCAGGCGTGAATGTTGTACTCTACAGTATCTATGAGAGTCTCTCACTCTTAAAGATACTTAGTAGAGTAGAGAAGTAAAAAACTCTTGAATATCACAAGATAGCGGTGATTTCCATTCTCCCCGCCAACTAGCAAAGGCTAGAGGCTTCACCCCGCCACTAGCAAAGGCTAGAGGCTTCACCCCGCCAACTAGCAAAGGCTAGAGGCTTCACCCCGCCACTAGCAAGGCTAGAGGCTTCACCCCGCCAACTAGCAAAGCTAGAGGCTATATTTTCCCTTCCCCGCCAACTAGCAAAGGCTAGAGCTATATTTCACATACTTCAATCTTAATTCTCAACTTATATTTGTATTTTCTAATACTAAAACTAAAATGCATGCAATTTGAGACTCTAGATGAGGCTAGAGGCTTCGTTTTCCCTTCCCCGCCAACTAGCAAGGCTAGAGGCTTCACCCCGCCAACTAGCAAAGCTAGAGGCTTCACCCCGCCAACTAGCAAGGCTAGAGGCTTAACCCCGCCAACTAGCAAAGGCTAGAGGCTTCACCCCGCCAACTAGCAAAGGCTAGAGGCTTAACCCCGCCAACTAGCAAAGGCTAGAGCTATATTTCACATACTTCAATCTTAATTCTCAACTTATATTGTATTTTCTAAATACTAAAACTAAAATGCATGCAATTTAAGACTCTAGATGAGGCTAGAGTCTTCGTTTTCCCATCCCCCGCCACTAGCAAAGGCTAGAGGCTTAACCCCGCCAACTAGCAAAGGCTAGAGGCTATATTTTCCCTTCCCCGCCAACTAGCAAAGGCTAGAGGCTCACCCCGCCAACTAGCAAGGCTAGAGACTATACTTAATATCACTCCAGCCTCAGATATAAACGTATTTTTCTTAATTCTAATTCTTAAGACAGATAATTCTCACACCCCCATCCCTAAGTTTGCTGAAGGCACTACAATCTAATATTTGCATCGCCAGTCTCATAGAACAAGTCAGACCAGGCCACAGTGTAACAGTACCACCTGCTCATCAAATTAGTGCTGTACTGAGCCCGCAACCATCATGAAAAAGCTGTGGCACCACCACAAAGGGCACTGATCAGAAATGTAATAGTCGACTGACAACTGCAAATATCCTACAGGGACCCTGACAACTCAAACCCTATTCAAGGTGATTTTCTTACTCCACAGCCATCCATAAACCACAATCTAACAGTAGCACATGTTCGTCCAGTTGTTGGCACGCGGAAATGCGATCTGCAGGTCAGTTGACTCTAACTTGAAAGCATCCATTGGACTCAGAACCAACCGGATAGAACAAGGCACTGCCGAAGGGGTCGGGATGAACTGTGTCATAATAGTAACCACCATAAACATCCCGGCCCTAGCTTGATATCTGTGTTAGAATAGGGAAGTGTTAAAGGTTTCTAACCTGTCTAGACTATTGAAAATATAAATACCAGATATCTCATACCACATCCAGTGATCCACATCTCCACTTTGGTAGTAGAGCTGCTCTCCAATGCATTGAATATCTGGTGGCATCTCCATTATAATTCACATGTATCTCCACAATATTGTTTGTTTAGTTGTTCATCAATCCTGCTGAAAATGACAAAACTTTCATTGATAATCTTATACACAATTGATTGAAGGTTAACTGTTAATTTAAATAACAAAATTCAATAGATATAGTGCCAAGTAGAATTATCAAACTTGGTTCAATAATATTTCACCATACATTGTTAAAGGTGAATAATATTAAAAAATTGCCATGACTTGATATTAAATTGTGTCACAAAAAAGGATCTAGTAAATATTGAATAAAGATACAAATTTAAAAATCTTGATATTAAAAAAAGATATTATTTAATCTAATGTAATCTAATTATTTAATCTATCCAATCTATTATTATTCTCTCTATTTATAATTTTGATATTATTCAAAAACACTTGATATTAAATTGTGTCACAAAAAAGGAACTAGTGAATATTGAATAAAGATACAAACTGAAAAAATTCGAATATGCTTTACAAATTGTCTAGGAACAATAAGAATTGATAATTCCAAACAAAAAATAAATTAATGAGATATAATATCATGGAGCTTGAGTCTGGATATGTGGATGAGTAAAAATCAATGAAAGAGTCTACTAACCTTTTAAAAAAATATCTACAATGGTGCACTTGGATTCATTTGGTAGGCTAAGCTGCAACAAACTTGTAAAGAACTTACAAAACAAAGCAATTTTATATAATGTAGATAAACAGTTACAAATCTTAACTTGGACTGAACTAAGAGAATACCTGAATCAACAGGAGTGTATGTTTGTACAAGACAGTATCAATAAGAGTTTCTCACTCTCAATGATACTCATTAGAGAACTCTTGAATTTCTCAAGAATATCTCTAATTTAAAGTATCAAAAAATGATGATAATAGTTGCTAATCATAGATTGAACTTATCACTAAACTAAGGACCGCCAGGCGTGAATGTTGTACTCTACAGTATCTATGAGAGTCTCTCACTCTTAAAGATACTTAGTAGAGTAGAGAAGTAAAAAACTCTTGAATTTCTCAAGAATATCTCCACTTCCCAGCATCTCCAAGGGTGATACACCCTCTTTGATGCAAAATACCTTGTGCATTTCCCCTACCGATGGGGAAGTGTCACCTATTAAGTAAATTGCATGCAAGTTAAGACTTAAAATTATGTTAAAACTAAGATTAACCCAAGGCTATCACAAGATAGCGGTGATTTCCATTCTCCCCGCCAACTAGCAAAGGCTAGAGGCTTCACCCCGCCAACTAGCAAAGGCTAGAGGCTTCACCCCGCCAACTAGCAAAGGCTAGAGGCTTAACCCCGCCAACTAGCAAAGGCTAGAGGCTTCACCCCGCCAACTAGCAAAGGCTAGAGGCTTAACCCCGCCAACTAGCAAAGGCTAGAGGCTATATTTCACATACTTCAATCTTAATTCTCAACTTATATTTGTATTTTCTAAATACTAAAACTAAAATGCATGCAATTTAAGACTCTAGATGAGGCTAGAGGCTTCGTTT
>NW_024093063.1:0-13934 GCF_014356525.2 Nilaparvata lugens | reverse complement strand
GGAATGCTGTACTGGAGGGTGAACAGTTGGAACAGGTATCATCTTTCAAGTATTTAAGAAGCATAATGGAAGAGGATATGAATGCAACAAAGAAATCAAAGTAAGAATTGCTATGGCAAAAACAGCATTCAATAAGAAAAAGAGAATTCTTTGTAGCCAACTGGACAAGTCACTAAGGAAAAGGCTAATAAAGTGCTATGTTTGGAGTGTGGCACTGTATGGTGCAGAAACTTGGACGCTGGGAAAGGATAATAAGAGGAGGCTTGAGGCATTGGAAATGTGGTTATGGAGAAGGATGGAGGGGATCAGTTGGAGGGATAAAGTTACAAACGAGGAGGTGTTGAGGAGGGTTGGGGAAAGAAGGAGTCTGCTGGATGTGATAAAGGGAAGAAAGAGGAGATGGCTGGGACATTGGATGAGACGGCAATGCTTGTTGGTGGATGCCATGGAGGGGACCATTCAGGGAAGAAGAGGAAGAGGGAGAAGAAGATACAAAATGTTGGACGACATCAAGGAGGGGATGAGCTACTATGCAAGGAAGCGACTGGCAGAGAATAGAAGAGAGTGGAGGGCTGCTGCCATATAGAAGGACCTGCTTACGAGCAGAAAACTACAGACAGACAGACTATAGTCTAATTTTTACTCTAATATTGGCGTATGAAGGAGACTCCTTTTTCCTTTATATTATCCTTGAAATGCAAAATTTCCAAAAAACCATGTATATACGTCAACGCGCAATTAAAAAAGGAACATACCTGTCAAATTTCATGAAAATCTATCACCGCGTTTCGCCGTAAATGCGCAACATATAAACATTCAAACATTTCACATTAAGATAAATGCCAAACCTTCGACTTGAATCTTAGACCTCACTTCGCTCGGTCAATGAGATTCATGATCAAATTAGGTAAGAGACTTTAAAATGAGCATATTGTATGAACGCTGGTTGTATTCCAAACATAAATAAATATTTAAAAAGACATAAACATTCTTAAAACCACAAAAAGCTTATTTATTCATGAATAATAGGACAAAATGTTTAACGCTTCTAATCAAATTAATTGACAGAATCCAAGGGCAGGGCAGTGGACTGTGGATGATAGTTGGTATAAATACCTACAAATAAATCTTTGAATTCTGTACATAAAAACTATAGCTTGAAGTGTGGTAAGTACGCCAATAAAAGACTAAATGAATCAACAATATAAGATTTAATAATAATAAGATGATAATAGTAGGCAGATGGCCACATACAAAAACAATTGTATCAAGTATCTTGGGATCAATAAAATAATGATAGGCAGATGGCCACATACAAACTTGAATCAAAATATTTTGAGATCAATAAATTAATAATAGGCAGATGGCCACATACAAAGGCAATTGTAAGTAGGTTAAGTTTTTGAATCCTTAAATAATAATAGGCAGATGGCCACATACAAAAACAATTAGTCAAATCTTGGGAAAATTACAACATGTGAAATAATGTAGAGAACTACAAAATTTAAAGAAATTAGGTCAATGACATTAATGACCATTGAAGTATGACAATACAAAGGTAGTAATAATGATACCTGAAATGAATATAAATTGAGGGCAATAATGAAAGTTATTACTAAGGTACAATAATAATGATTAAAAAATGACAATAAGCTGTAAAAAATGCTCAGCAAATAACATACATAAAAAATATATGTGGCATAGGCCTTCAGTGATTTGAATGTCAAGATAGACTTCGACCAAACAATTAATAGGCGTTACTGGCCTTAGAATAACACTTAAAAGCTAAGGGTAGCTAATAAATACAATGTGAAGATAATCCAGGTAGAATATAGGCGACATGGGCCTTCAATGAATTGAATGTCAAGACAGACATCAATTAGAACGAGTAATAGGCGACAATGGCCTCAGAAAATCACTTGTAAAGCCAAGGGTAGCTGTCAAACCAGAGAATTAATAGTTGCTACTATTGAATACAATATATATAGGCGTCAGTGGCCTCATAAAAATCACTTGTGAAGCCAAGGGTAGCTGTTAAATACAAAGAATAATTGCTACAATTGAATACAATTATATAGGCGTCAGTGGCCTCAGAAAATCACTTGTGAAGTCAAGGGTAACTGTAAATGCAATGAATTAATAGGCGTCGGTGGCCTTAGTGAATTGCATGTCAAGATAGACATAATAAAATAATAAGTAGGCGTCAGTGGCCTCAAAAAATCACTTGTGAAGTCAAGGGTAACTGTAAAATACAATGAATAATAGGCGTCGATGGCCTTAGTGAATTGCATGTCAAGATAGACATTAATCAAATAATAAGTAGGCGTCAGTGGCCTCAATGAGTTGAATGTCAAGATAGACATTAATAAATAATAAGTAGGCGTCAGTGGCCTCAAAAAATCACTTGTGAAGTCAAGGGTAACTGTAAAATACAAAGAATAATTGCTACAATTGAATACAATTATATAGGCGTCAGTGGCCTCAATGAGTTGAATGTCAAGATAGACATTAATAAAACAATGATGATGCATACATAAATGAAAATTGAAAAGAATGATTTACATAACCTGAATAAAATTTTGAAGAGGAGATGCGGCCAGGCAGACAGGCAATGACTCCGCAATACCAACAGGAACAGGACATCAGCAAGCGATGAAGTGATCTGGCCATGCTATGACAAGCATGAAAACGTCCACTACAGCAGGCGAATCCCCCAATGGAAAAGTAGGCTGGAGCGAGTAGAATTCCAAACGAATAATCCGATCTTCAAATTGTGGAATTTTTGGATTGATTTCCAAACAGTAGAGATGATGCACTTGAAAGTTTGAAGTTCACGAGGTGAAGCCAATTGTAGAAAAAATGGCAACTGAAGCTTACATGAGGTTGCAATTTTTAGACAAAGTTTATCCAATTTTACCAGAGTAATTGAGTGAAGAACTCGATGAATAATTGAATCACACTGAAGAATGGAACAAACGAATTAATTTGAAGAATAATTCACACTTTAAAAACGTTTTGTAGATTAAATAAATAGCGATGAACGCCCACACAAGGTCGTGAACTTAGCAAAGTCTATCAAAGCAAATATGCGAAGCAATCGATGAATAATTGAATCACAATGAAGAATAGAACAAACGAATTAATTTGAAGAATAATTCACACTTAAAAAAATTTTGTAAGCCCGATGAATTCAGATGAAAGGTTAGACCGAGCGCAGGAAGAACACACTCGACTATCCAGTATCCACCATTGAAGCCAAACAGCAAAAAGCAAAGACGCTAGTAAGAAAAAGGGGAAAGCGGAAATGTAGCACGTACGAAAACGTTGGAAACGTAAGTTGAAAAAGTGGCAAATATCTAAAAGGTAAGATGCCAAAAGACAAGATTAAATTCTAAAAAATCGAATAGCACAAATATTAAAAATAGCAACGGCAAACAATCCGACGAAAAAATACGAATAAAAGCATAGAAAACCAGCTGATGGAGCAGTGGCAACAAACCGCGACTGAGACGATACTGGTCTGCGCAGACGCACAAAGGACACAGCGCGCAGACAGACAGACATGATGACGACATGATGTCTACGTAGTAGCGGAATGAAAAACAAGTGGAACCGTTCCAAAGATGTTTTGTCAGATTTTACATAAACTGGGCCCCTTGTGTCATACGGGGGTATGGCACAATAAGAAAAAGTAAGAATATGTAAAATCTGGCAAGGCAATTGGAAATTGAAAACTGGGCCCCATGTGAGAACCAGGGGAAAAAAAAAAACAATGAAACCTGAAAAATACAACATGAACCATAAGAGCAAGGGCTTAACTAGAATCCTCATCAATGGGAAGAGGTGCTAAACTCGAAATAGCCCTCTTAAAAGTGCCAGAGGGAGTGAGAACAGTGACATCACGAACCTTGTCGTCCTTACCGGGATGAACTTCAGTAATGCGCGCCAGCTTCCAAGTGGACTGCGCGGAACCAGGATCCTTCAAGATGACAACTGTACCGACCTTCAAATTTTCACAACTGTTTAACCATTTGCCTTTTTTCTGAAGAGTGGTTAAATATTCACGAGACCACCTATCCCAGAGTTCCTGAATAGAAACAGCAAGTTGATACCAACGTGAACGATGGTCAATGTGTTTTGTGTTAGGCGGCAAGAAGGGTAATGACGTAAGTGGACGTCCAATCAAAAAATGACCTGGAGATAAGTAGGCAAGATCATGTGGATCTTCCGACAAGGGAACAAGAGGGCGCGAATTCAAGATGGCCTCGACCTGAGCAGCAAGAGTACAGGTTTCTTCAAAGTTAAATACCTTGTTGAAAGTGACTACACGGAATATGCGTTTGAAATTTTTTACCGCATTCTCCCAGAGTCCACCGAAGTGCGGAGCCCGAGGGGGAATGAAGTGCCATTGGATGTTGAGTACAGACATAGTGTCTGAATATCTGATTTGAGACGATCAGAGGACAAAAATTCGTGGAGCTCACGTAGCTCATTGTTGGCACCAACGAAAGTTGTGGCGTTGTCCGAAAAAATGGAATGCGGGATGCCACGACGAGCAGAAAAACGAATCAGAGCAGCAATAAATGCCTTAGAAGTAAGTTCCGAGACAGTTTCAATATGAACGGCACGAGTTACCATACACACAAACAGCGACAAGTATGCCTTAGAAAAAGTACGAGATTTGGGGCCGCCTACACGAATGGAAATAGGACCGGCGTAATCCAAACCACAATTATAAAAGGGAAAGCTAGCCTGAACGCGGGCCGCTGGTAAACTACCCATGATTTGCTCAGAGCGAAGAGCCGAAAAGCGAAAACACAATATGCAATGCCGCAATACACTTTTGATGGTGCGACGGGTGGAGGGAAACCAAAATCGTTGTCTTACACTGGCCATGGTGGCCTGAACCCCAGCATGACTTATACGACGTGTGAGCAACAATCAATGCACGAGTGAATTTATGATTGCTAGGCAACAAAATTTGATGTTTGTAATCAAATGAAGCATTTGCATTTTGCAAACGTCCACCAACTCTGAGCAGAGAATCTGAATGAATGAATGGTGACAAGGCTTTAATAGAACTATTAGGCAATAGCTCCTGATTTTGACGCAATGCTTTAAGTTCAGCAGAGAAAGCTTCTTCTTGAACAGATTTGAAGATACAATTTTCAGCTTCTGAAATTCAAAGACAGCTAATTGACCAAAGCGCGGAGCGACTGAATTTTGTTTTTTACAATTATGAATGAACCGTAGAACATATGCTGTTGTACGAACATTTTGTGATGAGTGAGCAACTATTGATTATACCTGAAATAACATCATTACAAGACAAGGTAGTAGCTAATACCTGAACTGATTGAGAACTGTTTTCCTGAACTGATTGAGAACTGATTTCCTGAACTGATACCTGAACTGATTTCTCTAACTGATGAGAGACATCATTTGAAATTAGGACATTCGATGTGACCCTACGGGGAGCGGCCACAGGTGAAGCGGGGAGGCACGAACGAGGTGCTGCAATAGGACGAATAGCTTTACAAGAACCAAATATGACCCAACCTAGACTGGTTTTCTGAAGGATGGGAGCGTTTTGAGCTAGATACAATTTACCAGGCTGAAGTATAGATGCGAATATGCCAGCACCAAGTAACAGATCTACAGGCTTAGGCTGATCAAACAATGGATCCGCTAATTTGAGTTCAACAGGAATTGAGATTTTGGAAAGATCAATGTTCACACTAGGAACATTAGATGATATGCTATCAACTACAATACAATTTTCTTCAACCGACCACGAACGATCAGATGAAGACAAGCAAACTGAATGAGAAATAGATGATTTGGTCTTATTCTCACCTACACTATGAATCAAAGTGTCAGAATACAAAGTAACAAGTGACAATTTTTCAGCCAACCTAGTTGACATCAAATTACAATCAGAGCAAGAATCTAAAAGAGCGGTTGCTTTAATAAATTCCCCACTAGAAGATTGAACCAAAACTTCAGCAGTAGGTAACAAGGCGACAGTTGATTGCTGTTGCAAACACAGAGACGAAGTGGAGCTCATTGTGACATGAGAGTTCTTCTGAGGCTGTTCTGCATGAGAAACAGCTTGCTTAGTTGTTTCCACATTCTGAACCATGACGGAATTCAAAACAGCATTCTTGCCCCTGGAGGGAGCAAAGGATTGAGAATGAATAACATTTGAAGTTACCTTATCCTTGGAAGTAGGCTGAGTGTCCCGTGATTGAGGATACGACCTGTGAAGAACAGTGTGGTGACTCTTGCCACAAAGTGTACACGATTTGTCCGAACAAACATGATTGGGTGCAAAAGGCTTGAGGCAATTATAACAACCTTTGTCACGGACAGCGTTCCAACGATCAGTAACCTGTAACTTCAATAATTCATTACAACGATTTGGAAAATGGCCAACAGAATTACAAAAACTACAAGGTGACATAGAAGAGGTAGTAACCTGCATCCTAGCTTGAACATTCGATTGATTTTGGTTGAACTTCGGCTTGCTATGAGCACCAACCGAGTTGGATGTACTTTGCTGTACATTTCCTTGATGATGGTTAGCTGAGCTTGAAGCAACAGCTTCCATGATTTTGCATTGTGATTCCAAAAAGTTCCAGAATTTATCAATGGTGGGAATGTCGTGTATACCAACACTCTTTTCCCATTCTCGAACAGTAGCAGTATCCAACTGCAACAACATTTTGTGCATATACAACAAGTCCTTGATTTGGACTCCAAGTTGAAGCGCTTCGAGCGCGGTGATGTGGGACTTGCAAAAGTCAATGAATGCCCGTAATGATTGCGGACAGTTACGCTTTATGGTAGGCGGAGATTCAATTGCCGTGATGTGCCTGGCAGCAATTAATCTCTTGTTGTCATACCTCTCCCTTAAGAGGTTTCATGCAAGCTGAAAACCATTTTCGTCAGCTTCAATGTGTTCCACTCTAGCAAGAGCTTCACCACTGAGTGATTGACGAAGATAGAAAATTTCAATGAATCATTAATGTTATCTTGATTACCAATAATATTAGTAAAGGCACTTGAGAATGCTTGCCATTTTGAAAGCTCCCCATTGAAGCGTGGAAGCAGTATCTGAGGCAACTGAAAATTTGCCAAAGGTGCGTTTTGAGATGTTGGCCGCTGGGAAGCACCAGCAGTGGCCTCATTGTTGCGTTGTCTGCTTTCAAAGGCAGTTAATGCAGCGTTTGCCTTAGAGGTAATGGAGATAAACTTATTGAGTATCTCAAAATGAGTTGAAGCGTCCTGTGCTTGCAACTCTGAATTCGATAATTGTTGATGTATCTTATCATACTTAATTCTAAGTGAACCTAGTTCGTTTTTTACAGTCAATAGTTGATAATAAGTGGCTTCAGTGTCCACAACATAATCGTTATAGCTGGTTATGAACCAATCTATTTCCTGGTGCAAATTGTCTCTTGTATTGAAAAGAGCAGAAGGCTCAGGAAGTGAATCTTCCTCATGATCGGACATGCTAAAAAATTAACAGAAAAACCTGAGTGAATGACAAGTAGGCACTGTAGCAATGCGATTGCTGCGCCAATAAGCAACCTTGGGCGCTGGTCCAGTACGCAGAGAGGCACGCCTGTGCGTTAGAGGCAAGTTGTATCAAGCTTGCTGTGCGGCGAGTCAAGTAGCGAGCTCGCAAGGCGGTGTGGTATGCCGTGTGTTGTTTTCTCAATGCGCAATAGCCGTCTGTGACCAGTTCAGTGCGGTTCAGTCTCTCAGGGTACAAGATAGTTGATAGCTGGTGCATACACGTCGCAGCGTGCTTTGAGTTGCAGCCAGTACTGAAAATTTGAAACAAGTGTGTGAATGCTTAATATTAAACAATATAAACATACAAAGGTACAATGAAATAAAATATACACTAGAGTGGGACCTAATCATTGGCGTCAAGCTAGACTATTAGGCACACGGTCACTGGAACCCTAAGGTTCAATGGACCAAGAAAGGGTAATAAAAATTAACAATTATCCTAGGCAAACTGGGTCAAAGATGACGGGCAGGAGGACCAATTTTTATGACAGAATCCAAGGGCAGGGCAGTGGACTGTGGATGATAGTTGGTATAAATACCTACAAATAAATCTTTGAATTCTGTACATAAAAATACTGATAGCTTGAAGTGTGGTAAGTACGCCAATAAAAGACTAAATGAATCAACAATATAAGATTTAATAATAATAAGATGATAATAGTAGGCAGATGGCCACATACAAAAACAATTGTATCAAGTATCTTGGGATCAATAAAATAATGATAGGCAGATGGCCACATACAAACTTGAATCAAAATATTTTGAGATCAATAAATTAATAATAGGCAGATGGCCACATACAAAGGCAATTGTAAGTAGGTTAAGTCTTTGAATCCTTAAATAATAATAGGCAGATGGCCGCATACAAAAACAATTGTCAAATCTTGGGAAAATTACAACATGTGAAATAATGTAGAGAACTACAAAATTTAAAAGAAATTAGGTCAATGACATTAATGACCATTGAAGTATGACAATACAAAGGTAGTAATAATGATACCTGAAATGAATATAAATGAGGGCAATAATGAAAGTTATTACTAAGGTACAATAATAATGATTAAAAAATGACAATAAGCTGTAAAAAATGCTCAGCAAATAACATACATAAAAATACTGATAGCTTGAAGTGTGGTAAGTACGCCAATAAAAGACTAAATGAATCAACAATATAAGATTTAATAATAATAAGATGATAATAGTAGGCAGATGGCCACATACAAAAACAATTGTATCAAGTATCTTGGGATCAATAAAATAATGATAGGCAGATGGCCACATACAAACTTGAATCAAATATTTTGAGATCAATAAATTAATAATAGGCAGATGGCCACATACAAAGGCAATTGTAAGTAGGTTAAGTCTTTGAATCCTTAAATAATAATAGGCAGATGGCCGCATACAAAAACAATTGTCAAATCTTGGGAAAATTACAACATGTGAAATAATGTAGAGAACTACAAAATTTAAAAGAAATTAGGTCAATGACATTAATGACCATTGAAGTATGACAATACAAAGGTAGTAATAATGATACCTGAAATGAATATAAATGAGGGCAATAATGAAAGTTATTACTAAGGTACAATAATAATGATTAAAAAATGACAATAAGCTGTAAAAAATGCTCAGCAAATAACATACATAAAAAATATATGTGGCATAGGCCTTCAGTGATTTGAATGTCAAGATAGACTTCGACCAAACAATTAATAGGCGTTACTGGCCTTAGAATAACACTTAAAAGCTAAGGGTAGCTAATAAATACAATGTGAAGATAATCCAGGTAGAATATAGGCGACATGGGCCTTCAATGAATTGAATGTCAAGACAGACATCAATTAGAACGAGTAATAGGCGACAATGGCCTCAGAAAATCACTTGTAAAGCCAAGGGTAGCTGTCAAATCCAGAGAATTAATAGTTGCTACTATTGAATACAATATATAGGCGTCAGTGGCTCATAAAAATCACTTGTGAAGCCAAGGGTAGCTGTTAAATACAAAGAATAATTGCTACAATTGAATACAATTATATAGGCGTCAGTGGCCTCAGAAAATCACTTGTGAAGTCAAGGGTAACTGTTAAATGCAATGAATTAATAGGCGTCGGTGGCCTTAGTGAATTGCATGTCAAGATAGACATTAATAAAATAATAAGTAGGCGTCAGTGGCCTCAAAAAATCACTTGTGAAGTCAAGGGTAACTGTAAAATACAATGAATAATAGGCGTCGATGGCCTTAGTGAATTGCATGTCAAGATAGACATTAATCAAATAATAAGTAGGCGTCAGTGGCCTCAATGAGTTGAATGTCAAGATAGACATTAATAAAATAATAAGTAGGCGTCAGTGGCCTCAAAAAAATCACTTGTGAAGTCAAGGGTAACTGTAAAATACAAAGAATAATTGCTACAATTGAATACAATTATATAGGCGTCAGTGGCCTCAATGAGTTGAATGTCAAGATAGACATTAATAAAACAATGATGATGCATACATAAATGAAAATTGAAAAGAATGATTTACATAACCTGAATAAAATTTTGAAGAGGAGATGCGGCCAGGCAGACAGGCAATGACTCCGCAATACCAACAGGAACAGGACATCAGCAAGCGATGAAGTGATCTGGCCATGCAAACGTCCACTACAGCAGGCGAATCCCCCAATGGAAAAGTAGGCTGGAGCGAGTAGAATTCCAAACGAATAATCCGATCTTCAAATTGTGGAGTTTTTGGATTGATTTCCAAACAGTAGAGATGATGCACTTGAAAGTTTGAAGTTCACGAGGTGAAGCCAATTGTAGAAAAAATGGCAACTGAAGCTTACATGAGGTTGCAATTTTTAGACAAAGTTTATCCAAATTTAACAGAGTAATTGAGTGAAGAACTCGATGAATAATGAATCACACTGAAGAATGGAACAAACGAATTAATTTGAAGAATAATTCACACTTTAAAAACGTTTTGTATATTAAATAAATAGCGATGAACGCCCACACAAGGTCGTGAACTTAGCAAAGTCTATCAAAGCAAATATGCGAAGCAATCGATGAATAATTGAATCACAATGAAGAATAGAACAAACGAATTAATTTGAAGAATAATTCACACTTTAAAAAAATTTTGTAAGCCCGATGAATTCAGATGAAAGGTTAGACCGAGCGCAGGAAGAACACACTCGACTATCCAGTATCCACCATTGAAGCCAAACAGCAAAAAGCAAAGACGCTAGTAAGAAAAAGGGGAAAGCGGAAATGTAGCCACGTACGAAAACGTTTGGAAACGTAAGTTGAAAAAGTGGCAAATATCTAAAACCCACACAGCACAAGAAGATCCTGAGAATGACCAAGGGATATTGCAACGGGATATTGGGGACATCCCATGATAATCCCACAAAGACCCAAAAACATTCTAAGTATATCCCTAGGAAATGCCTATGTCCGCCCAAATCCTGATCGCAGGGATATCCCTCAGGGAAATCCCAGAGATATCCGAGAATATTCTTAGCATTTTCTTGGGATATCATAAGAACATCCTGCAACAACCAAAACTTATTCTTAGGATATCCTTTCAAGTGCCAAAATTCTAATCCCTGGGATATTCTGCCAGGAAAATGCCAGGAATATCCTAGAAGCATCTTCTTGGGATTTTATGTTAATAGTTTTGAATAAAAAATTAAGAAAGATATAATTTAAACTCATTTATTCAATCATATAATAAACTTATGGTATCTAATACACATCTATAAATTCAATTGATAAATCATACACCTGGTAAAAAGGAATAATGATTACATATATGTATAAGGATAATATTTGGTTATAGCTGAATTTGGTTGAGTTAGAATCCTACAATAGCCTTATGCTATAATTTAAACTCATTTATTCAATCATATAATAAACTTATGGTATCTAATACACATCTATAAATTCAATTGATAAATCATACACCTGGTATAAGGGATAATGATTAAATATATGTATATAAGGATAATATTTGGTTATAGCTGAATTTGGTTGAGTTACAAACATTTTACAATTTATGAAATATGAATTTTACAACAATATCAGTTACTAATATACAAACACATAGTAACATTATTTGTTAAATTTCTTCCATTGTTCAACAGTTTGTTATTACAATATATGGTCGCTGCCTAGTTCCATCTATAATAATGTTTAGTAGGAATAATATATATTCAAAAGGATAAAATAATAATATTCAACTACAGGAATTCCTGTTTTTTTTTCATTCTGTTCATTGTATCGTCATCAAATATTTAAATATGAATAATTAATTACAAGTGGTAATGTAATTTGTATTCATGTAATTCCTCAGCTGTATTGGACTCAGCTAGACTATATTATATTATTTATTCAGGACAAAAACTATTATTGAGAGGACATTGTACAGATCATGTAAACAGCTATTATAATTTTATAACAGCAAAGTTATGATATTCAACAGAGCTAATACGAATGTTGGTGTGACAGTGATTCACATCCCAGTTCATGAGAAGTTAGTGGTTCCCAATTATTAATTTTGAGGAATTGAAATAGCCTAGATTTTAATGCATTTCCTTTATATTAGCTACTACTATGGAATTAAACAGAATCTTGGCAAAACTATGACGTCTTATTTGTAGCATGTGACCGAGATAGCCAATCAAAATTGTAACATCCAATAGCCACATTATGATTATACAGTCTCTACAGTTGTAACCATACCAATGTGATGAATCAACTTTTGCCCATGACGTGTTTCAAATCAGTATTTTAAATTTTGTAAAGTTGGGCAATTTAATTTACACAAGCAAATAGGCACTCCTAATCCGGTACTCTGATTATTTTGATGCATCACAAAAAGATGTCGATGTAACTTGTTTTCATCGTTATCAGTTGTTGTTTTCATCACTGCTCATGTTTTTTCTGAAACAAAAACACAAATGACTCTTAGTTGATTGAACAAAAAATCATTTACAGTAAGGTAGGTATGATAGCTCAATCACATGATGCTTATCTCCAACAAAGTCGACTTTATCTACAGTTGATACAATGTATCAGATTAGGTAGATAATTATACAGAAGACTCATCCCTCTTAACCGGCCACCGCTTTAACCGGTCGGTCTCGGCCAGAAATGGAAAACATTTTTTTCGATGGTTTTATCAACAAAAATAAAAATACAGTACAGTGTTGTGTGAATGACGTGAGCATTTGTGATGAATAAGTTTTCAATTTAAGTACGATCTTGTAGATTTATCTGTTTCATGTTCAATTATAATTGAGTTTAGCGCAATGCAATTGTTTACAGTTTCTTCTGAGCCCAAGAAATATCCTTTAGGGTGAGTTTTTTTAAATTAGAGGTCTCATACTACGTAAAATTCAATTCAGTTGTAAATATTTAATCGATTTACAAATTTACAGTAGTAATCCAATGACTTTCGAAAGCACGTCGGAGCGTTTAACCGGCTAAACCATTATCCGGCCAGGGTCCCGATCCCAAGGTGGCCGGTTAAGAGGGAGAAACTATGCAGTCAAAATTGGA
This sequence comes from Nilaparvata lugens, assembly GCF_014356525.2. Taxonomy (NCBI): domain Eukaryota; kingdom Metazoa; phylum Arthropoda; class Insecta; order Hemiptera; family Delphacidae; genus Nilaparvata; species Nilaparvata lugens. The sequence goes on along the minus strand of NW_024093063.1, from coordinate 804 downwards.
ATCACAAATCATACCTTCACGTGTATATTGATAGTTAATATTGATAAACATACTATCATCATTTTTAAGAATTAATTGTTCCTCTTTTGTATATCTAATGCAATTCATAGTTTTGATTGTTTCTTTTGACTATTTCATCACCCACGTAGGGAGACTACACCCACAGTACTTCAGACTACAACTACTGTTCATCACCTACAGTACTCAAGTACAGTACTGAGATGAAAATGAGAAAGAGGTTATACGATCTCTCAAGGATTGGCATCAAGTTCTACAGCATAAGGATAAAAAAGTTGAAGCATGGCTTGGGAAAAGTGTTAGAATAGAACTGGAAATTTCGCAGAAAAATATTATTCATAAGCTTCAAATTGATATAAAACACTTGGATTATAAAGATGTTTATATCAAGAAAAAGGAGGCATTTTCATGGTGAAGAAACTTGAGCAAAATATGTTTTTGAAGAATACCAATTATTATTTATGAAAGCAAAGGAAACATTATTGTTCAAGTGTGGATTGCAATAATTTAAATGTGAAGTGTTACTAAAACGAATCTGAATTAAGAAGGATGAATTAAGGAAAAATTCTGAGTTTAAAACATACCTCTGAAGTCTTTCCTTGGCTTTAGAAAGCCACTTCTTTATTGGTATCTCAATGTTTGTATCGGTAGCATCTTTGAAATGACAGCGTACTACGTCTGCAACAAAACAAATTGCTGGATTATACTTGGAATTATGATACATAGAATAATCCACTACCAGTGGAGCGTGAATGTTTTAAATAATAATAATACTAAGCGACCGCG
>NW_024093062.1:0-14638 GCF_014356525.2 Nilaparvata lugens | reverse complement strand
GTAGGATACAGTGGGATACAGTAGGATACAGTGGGATACAGTAGGATACAGTAGGATACAGTAAGATACAGTAGAAGACAGTAGGATACAGTGTAATACCGTAGGATACAGTATGATACAGTGGAGATACAGTAGGATACAGTGGGATATAGTGGGATACAGTATGATACATTAGGATCAGTAGGATACAGGAGGATACAGTGGAATACAGTAGGTACAGTAGGATACAGTAGGATACAGTGGGATACAGTAGGAACAGAAGGATACATTAGGATACAGTAGCCTAAAGTGATACGTAATAAAGTCAACAGCTGACATTAGTTTGCTATCCTTGTATCCTGTCTGTCATTCGACAAAGCAGATAACTCTGCCCTTTTCTCCTCTGTACTGTGAATAAATGGGTTTCTGGCTAAGGAGAAATGAATAATGAACTACCAAATTATCAGCTTCTAATTATTATCAAATCCTGAGAAATATATTCTTTTGACAAATAGAAAATACATCAATATATTCCATCTAATTTATATGTAAAAGCTTTATCGAGCTTTATCAGATTTATCGAGAACAATGAACAGATAATGTTTGATAATGAGTACAGAAGCTCAGCTAGGTGTAATAATGTTGTGTTAGAAGGATTGAAATAACGCCAAGATACGCCCAAAATCTGCAGTTTTCCAGCGTTTTCTGCGTTTCCAGCTTTTTTGAGAACGAATTGACAAAAAAATGTTCAAAATGGTACAGGCAGCTGAAGTATAAAAATGTTGTGTTGGAGGCTAAGTTCCGCCTAAAGTTGGGACGCCTGAGCTCTAATTGGCATAATAGATTTATCAATAATTCCTACAACAAACATGTTGTATACAGTGCACAGTGGTAGTGAAAATATTTTACAGCTGTTAACCCTGTTGTCAATGTCTGCAGTAGCAGAAGTCTTCGGGGGTGATTACAGCATTTATTTAGGTTTTCGTTTAATATAATTATGAAAATATTTTAAGTTTGTTTATCGCATACCATTATTTATTGGGTCAATTTGTGATCATTACACGCTATCATTTATTGGGTCAATCATACCACTCCTCGTAAACCAGTTTAAAAAATAGGAGATAATATTACAATATAGCCTCAGATACCCCATATCATACATCAGTGTATTCAACCACTATTTTGAAATCAATCCTTGATCACCAGCTAAAGTAACATTAGACCGAGTATCATTAAAACGCAAATTAAAGACTATAGAGTGATCCTATAGTGAGGTCCACGTTATAATGACAGGGTTTGATAGCAATGGTATTGCTATCCTTGTCTATCATTCACAAAGTGATAGCGCTAACTCTTTATCGCTTTGCTCTGTTGCCAGATCGCCTTTTAGGAATGTAGAATGAATAATCAATTAACAAAATATTTCATCCTATTGAGAAAACTCATGAATATTGAATTATCGAAAAATAATTCTCTTACTTGATAGAATATGATTGATTATTTTAAACGAGAATGAACAGTAATATTACATCAATAAACCTGTATGCCTACCGTCTATAGGAGGCATTGACATGACAGAGGATCGGCAGCGTTGTTTTCCTATCTTTCTCTACTGCAATTATAACGTGGACTCACTATAAACTAAACTAGCATATTATATCACTCTCAACTTTCACAATAATTTCAAAAATGTCTATATTTCACTGTATTTGTCTGTAGGGTCATTATCCAGAATTAGTTCAGTATCATTTCTGTTCCAGTATCAATGAAAATGATACAATACACCTAACAGTCATACGGTACCAATAAACAGTGATACAGTTTCAATGAATAGTGATACAGTATCAATGAACAGTTTACTTATCAACAAATAATGATACATATCAAAGATACCGTATCAAAATCACAGAGTGGTTGCAAACTAAATAATAATCAACTTGTTCGCATTTGAGGAATATGAATGAACAATGATACAGTATTAATGAACAATGAAACAGTATCAATGAACAGTAATACAGTATCAATAACAATGATACCGTACAAAATAAACAGTGTTACAGTATCAAAACAATGATACAGAATCAAATTCACAGGGTAGTGCAACATAAATAATAAAACTGTTCGCATTTGAGGAAATGATAGAACAATGATACAGTATCAATGAACAATGTACAGTATCAATGGACAGTGATGCAGTATCAATTTACAATAATACAGTTCCAATGAACAATGATACAATATCAATGAACAGTGATACAGTATCAATAAACAATGATACAGAATCAAATATCACAGAGTGATTGCAACATAAATAATCAACTTGTTTGCATTTTGAGGAATATGAATGGATAATGATACAGTATCAATGAACAATGATACAGTATCAATGAACAATGATACAGTATCAATGAACAGTGATACAGTATCAATAAACAATGATACAGAATCAAATATCACAGGGTAGTTGCAACATAAATAATAAACTTGTTCGCATTTTGAGGAATATGAATGAACAATGATACAGTATCAATGAACAGTCATACAGTAACAATGAACAATGATACAATATCAATAAACAATGATACAGTATCAATAAACAGTGATACAGTATCAAAAAATAATGATACAGTATCAAATATCACAGGGTAGTTTCAACATAAATAATCAACTTGTTTGGAATTATTCTCAACCAGATCTGAAACCATATCAAGTTTGTTGATAGTCTAGTTCTAGATTAATCACTGATTCACTTATGACTTGAAGCCAGTTTGGAATTCTTGAACTATACTATGTCCCAATGTTCACTGTCTAATGCATTTCCTTGTTTTGGTTTTGAAACTACCTACCAATTCAGTTCAACTTCTCGATTATTTTAAAGTTGAATGGATTTAGTAGCCTACAATGAGGTTAGGGTTTTAATGGCAGTGGAGAAATATAGGAGAGCAGCGTTGCCGATCTCTGCCTTGACACTGCCTCTGTAGAAGATAGCTGATACGGTATATCAGATGACATATCAACTGTTTATATATTACAAACTATCAGGTACCAAGTTCCGCAAGGTTCCAAATGAAAACTTGACAAACTGAAAACTGGTCCCATTGAAATCTCAAAGAATTTAGAATAGACCCATAACCATCCTCGGTAAATTCAGAATCTATTTGCAAAATTTCAAGTAAATCAATGCAGTAGTTCAGACGTGATGATGCGTCATTCGCGAATCTCCTATCCCGTAGATGCATAACAATATAATTATCTATAGTTATTATATTACAAATTGCTTTTTCATCATATACAGTTCAATATTATTTTCTTAGTCTATTATGTAAATTCATCTATAATTTGCTGTATTGTAAGCTATTGTATATAAGTGTATAAGCCAGCATATATTTAGGTAATCTACATAAATAAAGTACTCAATCAATCAATCAATCAATCCCGAGTGTTGTGTTTATGGGAAGAATTTTATATCCTCTTAGAGAATCGACAATTATTTGTTGAAACACCGCCGATTTATGAAGTACATCACTTGATATTATCGTTATTCTAATTGCATCTATCTTTATTCATTGATTCAAATTATTCATACTTTGTAAAATTAGTTGAATAACTAGCATGATCGTCATTATTTTAATGCAAATTAGCGTGTAAGCCAGTAAATATTATAACATACGTAAATAAGAAATCTAATCCCGTCTTGTATAAGCCAATTATGATCAGGTGATCAGTGAGTGAGTTGATGTTTTTATTATGGCTCAAAAACTTCAATGTTTATTCATTATTTTTCAAGTTTTTGACATAATACTATATACAGTAGATTGTTTTAGTCAATTTTCTATATTAACATTCCAAATTCAAAATTCAATGTGATTATTTTGGGATCAAAATGTATGTGTTTAAAACTGCTGAAGAATCATAACCTCTTTTGGACTAATATGCAATCAAAATTCGGGAATGGAATAGTAAATGCTATTAAGCCTGTTTTTTCGTTTCCAATCATTTTATGATTAAGTTGTTTTGTCATTGTTGTTAAATAAATAAATTATTTCCTTTATATACTATAGATGATAGGAAACTGTATTTTATTCGCCAAGAAAAAATAGTTCTCAAATATTTATAATAGATTTTCATGATTTTAGATTGAATATTTTGTTAGTCAAATATGAGTCTACATTTTCGGAACCCGATCTCCCAATGTTGCAGAGGTAGTAAAGGATAGCGCTATCTGCTTTGTCGAATGATAGACAAGGATAGCAACACATGTTAATCAAATACTCCCTTATAACGTGTACCTACTATAGTAGCCTCGTTCCCAGAGACATTCTTATTGACGGTGAAATAGGTTATTACTGTACTGGGAATCGACTCTAGACTCTATGGTCAATGAGAGAGGTTAGTAGGCTTTACCACAGCACTCTTCAGTTTACAGTTACTGACCTCTTACGCATGTGTGTGTGTGCGTGTAAACTGTGTATGTGTGAGAGTGTATGTGTGGAGAGGCCTACTGAAATGGTGACCACTTAACCACAGTAAAAGGAGCATTAGCTACCTTAATCGAAGTAAAATGTACATTAGCTACGTGAGAGATTGATAGGTCATTACACTTATTGTAGAACTCATGAATATTTTCAAATCACTGAAATATGACATTAATGTCCGAAGCATGCTGTGACAAAATAATTTAAAAGGGTACTGAGATTTATATTTTTTATATTAGAAGTAGCCATAAAGAAAAAATATAATAAAATGTACTAGTAGTTCTGTGAACAGTGGACCCACGCAGTATTCTCATCCCAAGTAAGATTGAAAACTATAGACCTTATGGAATACAGCAATAGACTGGCTTCTCCACAATCTGTGTATCACTTGTCAGCTGATTTATGATGGATAATATTCTAGTCTGATTTTTACTCTAATATGGCGTATGAAGGAGGCTCCTTTTTCCTTTTATATTATCCTTGAAATGCAACATTTCCAAAAACTTGTATATACGTCGACGCGCAATTAAAAAAGGAACATACCTGTCAAATTTCAAGAAAATCTTTTACCGCGTTCGCTTTAAATGCGCAACATAGTAACATTCAAACATTTAAACATTCAACATTTGAAATTGAAAATTTAAACATTTAAACATTAATGCCCGGTTTCACCAATCTTGATCAATATAGCCTAGCCTGGTCAATTAGACCATAATCATACTCGTTCAAACATACAACTGTTCCACCAACTCGGGATTGATAAGAGAAACGCAAACCGTCGACTGAATCTTGGACCTCACTTCGCTCGGTCAATAACTCATGTTGAGCTCATAAAACATGGACCCTCAGGAATTATCAACTAGAATCGAATAATCAGAGAAGTCAGTATAGTAGTGTTCAACTTCTGAATAATTGAATAAACAAAAACTGGGCTTGAAATTCGAAACATAAAAATATGACCTATACCATTAGTCCAGGCGCTGGCTTACATTGAGCATGCATGAGAGAGGCAGAGAATTTGACTTCGGATTATTGTTGGGGGGTCTTTAGTGTATATGAAACTCGATGTCGTCACGTCCCAGGGTGGTCGAGAGATTGGGGGGGAGGGGGTAAGTTGTAAAAAACGCGCGCTTATATAATCGCCTGTCCTGCGGCAACCATTCATATTACAGCTTTGACCCTTTTTCTAATATTATCTAATATAACAAGCTTTCAAAATGGTCCTCTTCATTTTTACGATAGACCGCATAGTTTTTCCGTAAAAAAATAAAATATCTCAAAAAATGTATTTTTTGAGTATAGATTTTTTTTTTTTCCGAATATTTCAGTCGTTAGCCGACTGAGAGGAAAAAGTTCTCAATAAACGTTGTAGGCCGTTTCTTTCTGAATCCAATGATGTATATAGTTTGGGGGTTTACGACCATAGATGCGGCTGTGGGAGGGGGATTAGTAGCACTGTTACACTGCAGCGCGGGCCACCCCTATGACCAGTGCGCGTAGCGGCCTACCTATCGCATCGCTCCTATTAGTCTATGCATCCAAATTATGTATTTCAGGAACGTTATATATGTATTTTTGGTCGCTGAACACGATTTTTCAACTCTGAAGCCTCAATAATCAATGGTTCTCATCATATTTTATAAATTATGGTCAAAATTACAAAGTTCATCTCATATGTTAAACCAGATTGGTTGAATATGTGATTCTCAATCAATAGAGGAATATGTAGAATATCTAATCGAGAATGAATATTTTGTTATTTATTGAATTGATCACTTCTGAATCGTCAATTTGAAGTGAATGAATAAGTTAAAACAATTAATAGGCGCCACATTTTTGTTTTGTCAACAAATTTCTTGTCTTGTTTTTGACAATATAATAGGTGCCACATTCCTTGTTTTGTCTAGACGACTCGTGTCCGCGCATGTATCTGCCTGTCCGTCTCAATCTATTTACTATTTCACTATACAATAATCAGTAAAGTCAGTATTGAATCAAGCGTTGATGTGAACAGTGGTGCCGCCTCTATTCTAAATATTTCGTGATTCGTAGAGTTCAGAGTTTTGTGACCGATCTGTGATAAGTTTGTGTTGTGCAAGGTGAGTTATCAATGTCTCTCTCAATCACAAAGAGAGTGAAGGTGTTTGACAAAAGATTATGTGCTATATGTCAGTTGGAAAGTGATTGCTTATTAGTTGAAAGACCCAAGCATACAAGCTTTGAAACATTTCTTGATGCTTTAAATAGTAGGAAGGATGAAGTGACCGAGAGATTGAACCCGTCTATTGTAAATAACGAACTATATTCTCTTAAATGGCATAGAGCATGTTACAGTAGTTATACTAGTATAATTAATGTGATAAGATATGTTCGAGGGTGCATAATTCCACCGAAGAACCAATCAATGTTGCTGCTGAAGATGTTGCAACAGGTACGAGAACCTGTGAAGAACGTCTACAACTAGAAGTGCACTACCAAAAACAGACTTCACTAAATGTATTTTTGTCAACAGTCCACTAAAAAAAAGGTTTCCACCTTATATAGAATTTCTGAAGTAGGCTTGGCTCAAAATTCTTGATGTTTGTAAGTTTCAACAAGATTCTATTTTCACCCGATTAAGTACATGCTCCTCAGTAAATGATGTATTTGCTGCTGACGTGCTATATCATGATATTTGCAAAAAGGAATATTTTAGAATACACTCAAAGCAGAATCTCGACTCACAAGAACTACCTGTAAATCCGTTAATTTCGCGAGCATTTAACGATTTGATATGAGAGGTTGACCCAAAACTGGAATATCAATGTGTTTCTTTATCATTCTTATCTCCCGACTAAAGGAAATACATGGAGATATTAATAACATCAGCGTTGATAACCGATTGATGAAGAAACTCCTAATCGAACACTATGGAGATAAGTTTCTATTCTCACACCCAAAGATCAGTCAAAACCTGTACTAATATTCAAAATTGCTGTACCGGTGGAAGATATTGTAGATCAATTTGGATCAGCTAAAAATGATACAGTTAACAATTTCATCGACCAACTAAGACAAGAAATTAAAGATTTTTCGTTCAATATGAAAGATTTTGTTTGTGATGAAGTAGCTGTGAAACAAGAACTTGAAAATTTCCATCTACCTCAGACCTGGGAAACTTCCTTATAAAACTTGTTAGGTCTGACGGAATGTATCGGATCAAACTCTTAAGAAACTCAAGTGTGTCTTCATGGATGTATTTCATATTGTCAATAATGGTGAATTCACTCCTAAACATGTTGCCCTAGCAGAAAGTATACATCATTTAACAAGATCTAAACTCTTGATCACACTCTTGAACAGACTAGGCCACTGTTAGCTACAAACAACTTTCTAATATTGATAACAACATTTCTAAGTCTAATTTGATGAATAATGTTAGTGGCGATGTTCCTATTCCATCGAATATTCTGAGAATGATGTCCAGAGCTTGTAACCTTCTTACAAGGACATGATATTTTTCTTCAAGATTTTGATGGACACCAGAATCTGCGAAATGTAATCAATGGTCTGGAAGCAAGTGAAGAAGTGTGTGATTTTCTTTTGAATGTAGAAAGAATGGTAATTCTCTCTTTAATGATTTTATCTGGACAGAGTTGTAGCAAAGTGTAGAAGTATATTCTCTCCTTTAAAAGAAACAGAGTGCTGTCATTCTCCAACATGCAATCATACAAAAAAAATCCTAGTCTGATTTCGAAAATCATTCCAGAACAGAAAGATCTAACCTTTGTGTTTTTACTAGCTGCTCAGAGATCATTCAGCATTGAAGTTTTAGTACAGCATGAATTTCTACAATATCCACCATCGTTGTCAACGTCTGATGGGTATCTTAAAAAACCCGCTAAATCTCAATGACACACGAAATTGTAAGTGAGACTGGTTGTGGATTTGACCAAATTCCTGAACCCTGTAGTCAAATTCACATAATTGATGGCATGGCTCTGCTCAATTCAACTCCCACTTCACTTCTCAAAACTTTCAATACGCTGCATGATTATGGAAATTTTGTGATGAAAAGAGTTATGAAAATTCTCAAAGAAGATGGAGTGATGCAGGTGGACATCGTTTTTGATGTCTATGATAAAAATTCAATTAAAGGTAGTGAACGTAATAGAAGAAGCAGAGAAAGAGAGCCTCTCCAATATACTATCCAAACTATCGAGACTAAATTCCCAAAGCAGTGGCAGAGATTTATTAGTGTGCCTCGTAATAAGAAACAGCTGATAGAAGTTATCTCAAAATATTTGATGGACACTATTCCAGTTCCTGATGGGAAGAGGGTCATCATTTCGGGAGGGTTCAATATCGGTAGTGTCAGTAGACTCAAGACGAGCACGGAGATATTGCTAGATGTGGTGGAATTGCAGTGCAACCACGAAGAAGCTGATACAAGAGTATTCTTCAATGCTAGAGTAGGTCTTGAAAGATTGAATTTCCCAGCAACTATAGTCATACACTCTCCTAACACCGACGTTTTCATCATTGGGATCAGGGTATGGGAGGAACTGAAAAAACTAAATTGTAACGGTTTGTGGATAATCAACGGAAACACGACAAATAAGAAATATCTAGGATGTCACGTGGTTGCAAATGAATATGGAAAAGACTCATGTAATATTTTGACAGCTGCTCACGCTTTCTCAGGTTGTGATACTACGAGCAAATTAGGGACTAAGAAAGCAATTCTCATTGAGATGAGGTCCAAAAAACATTCTGTACTAGAAAAAAAAACAGGAAGACGGTGAAGAGGATTTCATTGATTGCGAGCGATTATATTTGAATCTTTTAAAGAAAAAGGTAAAACCTGTGATGACAGCAGATATAGAATTATATCTTCTAATCCATCTTCTCTAAGAAACATATCGACTCTCCCAGCAACATCTGACAGCTTCAGACTCCACGTTCGTCGTACCTGGGCACAAACTTATTTATGGAATAATGCATTAGACGGTAATGTGAAGGAATTGAATATGGAAGATTACGGTATTACAAGATGATTCCGGTTTTATTCTTCCATTATTGACGACAAAACAGGCAATACCAGAAAACTTGATACACCTTGCAAATGCAAAAGTGCTTTAAAGGATGCCAATGCAGCAGCAAGGGAGTGGCATGCTGTATTTACTGCAGTTGCTATGGATCTACGTGCAGGAATACATTCAACTAGTTCCTGTTAGAACGGATTGAACGAGAATACCCAGTGGATGAATCAATCAAAATTAAGTAAAAGATCATTATAATATTACTGTTTAAGAATCCAATATCATTGTATATATTTCATTTTTCTTTTCAATCTGTATTAACTCGAATCGATTATTATATTGCATATATTGACCATAATTTATGAAATATGATGAAACCATTGATTATTGAGGCTTCAGAGTTGAAAAATCGTGTTCAACGACCAAAAATACATAATATAACGTTCCTGAAATACATAATTTGGATGCATAGACTAATAGGAGCGATGCGATAGGTAGGCCGCTACGCGCACTGGTCATAGGGGTGGCCCGCGCTGCAGTGTAACAGTGCTACTAATCCCCCTCCCACAGCCGCATCTATGGTCGTAACCCCCAAACTATATACATCATTGGATTCAGAAAGAAACGGCCTACAACGTTTATTGAGAACTTTTTCCTCTCAGTCGGCTAACGACTGAAATATTCGGAAAATAAAAAAAAATCTATACTCAAAAAATACATTTTTTGAGATATTTTATTTTTTTACGGAAAAACTATGCGGTCTATCGTAAAAATGAAGAGGACCATTTTGAAAGCTTGTTATATTTAGATAATATTAGAAAAAGGGTCAAAGCTGTAATATGAATGGTTGCCGCAGGACAGGCGATTATATAAGCGCGCGTTTTTTACAACTTACCCCCCTCCCCCCAATCTCTCGACCACCCTGGGACGTGACGACATCGAGTTTCATATACACTAAAGACCCCCCAACAATAATCCGAAGTCAAATTCTCTGCCTCTCTCATGCATGCTCAATGTAAGCCAGCGCCTGGACTAAATGGGAATCTTCCTACGCTTCTTTTCTCTAGTGCAAACACACTGGAAATATTATCAAATCAGCATCCATTTCACACTATAATGATACAAATTTCCATGAAATTTACATTATTTTCAACATCATAACAAACTGTAACAAACGATTGAACGGTGCACTTATTTTTAACATGGATATAGGCCAAGGTGCGCTTAACTGAGTAGATTTGCAGTGAAAGTGAAACCTGTCACTGTATAATAGGCTACACTGGAATATTGAATCTAGGAGTTTTATGTTGAATGAGTTACAATCAGATTCAAATGAGATTTTATTGGATCTGTGGATGTATCTCTTTGTTTATTGTCAACTAGCAGAAACCCGTGCTTCGCAAGCGTCTATTTTAAAACATGAAAATTGAAAACTTGACGAAATGAAATCTTAAAGAATTGAAAATAGGCCTATAACATCTTCGGTTAATTGGAATGTTTATCTGGATCTGTGATGTATCTTTGTTTATTGTCAACTAGCAAGGAACCCGTGCTTCGCAAGGGTTTATTTTAAAACATGACAAACTGAAAACTTGACGTAATGAAATCTTGAAGAATTGAAAAATAGCCTATAACCATCCTTGGTTAATTGGAATGTTTATCTGGATCTGTGATGTATTTTTTTGTTTATTATTAACTAGCAGAAACCCGTGCTTCGCAAGGGTCTATTTTAAAACATGACTACTGACAACTTGATTTAATGGAATCTTGAAGAATTGAAAATAGGCCCATAATTGTCCTCGGTTAGTTGAGAATCTATATGCAAAATTTTAAGTTAGCCAATCCAGTAGTTCAGACGTGATCATGCGTCAACATAATTTTCCTATCCGTACGTGTAAAAGCTAGTTCTTTACATTATATAGTATAGATGATAAAATTTGTAAAAAACTGATTTATGAAGTTTGTTGTACAATGAGTTGTAATATATTCTAGAGATATGATTCTTGAACCAACGTAGTGAGTTCTTACTACTACTATTCCTTAGAGCAGTTCCAATACCTTCAGTATGTTCCCCTACCTGACGTTCCCCCTCATTCTTCTAAGCTCTGCCTTCTCTTTCCCGATTGGTCGATGAGCAAAGAGAACGGTATTTATGAATTCTGCCGGTAGATTGCAGTAAGCACCGGATGAAGTTCTACTTTTTCTTGGCATTCTTGTGACATTCATAAAATGAACAATCTTTCATCGTCTTCATATCAGCTTGATTTTTATTACCTAAGCAATTGGACTTTTTATTCAAAAGTGTTATGTATAAGTGTAAAAGTAAACCATGTAGTTTATATGATAAATGGTACTGTTTTTGCATTCTCCAATCCATGCTTTCTTTATCCCATTTGCTTTCTCCAATCCATTCTTCCTTTATCCCTTGGGTACTCATCAAATACTTTTGTAACAATTATACGGATTACTGTTCAGTTTTCTTTGTAAACCCTCCAATTCTACTCTCATTTAGTGGTTGCTTTTGTAAAAATTGTGATGAATATACAAAATCGATCAGATTGATCTCCATATTGCATTTTCCAACTTGAAATAAAAGTATAAAGTTCATCAAAATCTATGAGAGTGATGACTTATGGACCAACTTTTATATATATAAAAACGAAATGGCACTCACTCACTCACAGAACTAAAAATCTACTGGACCAAAAACGTTCATTTGGTAGGTATGTTTCAGTTGGCCCTTTAGAGGCGCACTGAGAACGGATTTGGAAAAATTTCCAAAGATACTCAAAAATCTGCGTTTTTCCAGCGTTTTTTTAGCGTTTTCTTAGCTTTATCGAGAACAAATAACAGAAAATATTCAAATTTAAAACTGACTACTGAAAAACTTGATTTAATGGAATCTTGAAGAATTGAAAATAGGCCCATATGTCCTCGGTTAGTTGAGAATCTATATGCAAAATTTTAAGTTAGCCAATCCAGTAGTTCAGACGTGATCATGCGTCAACATAATTTTCCTATCCGTACGTGTAAAAGCTAGTTCTTTACATTATATAGTATAGATGATAAAATTTGTAAAAAACTGATTTATGAAGTGTTGTACAATGAGTTGTAATATATTCTAGAGATATGATTCTTGAACCAACGTAGTGAGTTCTTACTACTACTATTCCTTAGAGCAGTTCCAATACCTTCAGTATGTTCCCCTACCTGACGTTCCCCCTCATTCTTCTAAGCTCTGCCTTCTCTTTCCCGATTGGCGATGAGCAAAGGAACGGTATTTATGAATTCTGCCGGTAGATTGCAGTAAGCACCGGATGAAGTTCTACTTTTTCTTGGCATTCTTGTGACATTCATAAAATGAACAATCTTTCATCGTCTTCATATCAGCTTGATTTTTATTACCTAAGCAATTGGACTTTTTATTCAAAAGTGTTATTGTTAAGTGTAAAAGTAAACCATGTAGTTTATATGATGAAATGGTTGTTTTTTTTTGCATTCTCCAATCCATGCTTTCTTTATCCATTTGCTTTCTCCAATCCATTCTTCCTTTATCCCTTGGGTACTCATCAAATACTTTTGTGTAACAATTATACGGATTACTGTTCAGTTTTCTTTGTAAACCCTCCAATTCTACTCTCATTTAGTGGTGCTTTTGTAAAAATTGTGAATATACAAATCGATCAGATTGATCTCCATATTGCATTTTCCAACTTGAAAAAAAAGTATAAAGTTCATCAAAATCTATGAGAGTGATGACTTATGGACCAACTTTTATATATATAAAAACGAAATGGCACTCACTCACTCACAGAACTAAAAATCTACTGGACCAAAAACGTTAACATTTGGTAGGTATGTTCATGGCCCTTTAGAGGCGCACTGAGAACGGATTTGGAAAAATTTCCAAAGATACTCAAAAATCTGCGTTTTTCCAGCGTTTTTTTAGCGTTTTCTTAGCTTTATCGAGAACAAATAAACAGAAAATATTCAATTTAGAACAGAAGCTTAGCTAGGTGTAATATTGTGCTGGAAGGAATTTGAAATAATGCCAAAGATACGCCCAAAATCTGTGTTTTATGCGCTTTCTCAGATTTATCGAGAACAAATGAACAGAAAATGTTCAATTCACTACAGAACTCAGCTGGGGTGTAATAATGTTGTGTTAGAAGGAATTTGAAATAACGCCAAAGATACGCCCAAATTAGCGGTTTTTTCGTTTTCTCAGTTCTTTCATCAAATAATAAACAGAAAATGTTCAAATTTGGTACAGAGTTTTAACTAGGGTCTAAAAATTTTGTGATGAGGTGACTTTAATATTCATCAAAGATACGCCCAAAATCAGCGTTTTTTCCAACGTTTTTCTCAGCTTTTCTGCGTTTTCTCGGTACTTTACTTTCTGATGGAATTAAGAATGCTCAAATGAAAAATGCGGCGAGCGAAGCCAGCCCGTGATCTCATTTTTGGGCGTACCAGACGGGGGTCCAGGGGGCGGAGCCCCCTGGCTAGACGGATATGGCGAGCGAAGCGAGCCTGACGGCTACTCAATGTATAAAGGGCTTCTCAGATCCGTGCCTTGATGCTCAAAATTTGATGAAAATTGATGATCTTAATCTGAATGATTGTGGAATGGAGAGTTGATTGAAATCTCTGAAAGTGATGACTCAAACCATGTACCAAGTATCAATGCTTTAAGGGCTTCTCAGTATCCGTGCCTTGAAGGTCGAAATTCAGACAACAAAAACTAATTCAATAAAAAACTAGAGAACAAAACGTGAAGCATGAATGAAAATAGGATACAAAAAAGGTGAGCAGTAAAAAGAAAGTATCACCTGGGGTTGAATTATTATAACTAACTGAAACTGTTCTGTCAATATTCATAAGCCATGGTGAGACTTTGGAACGACAGTATTATGAAAAGCTAGAACCGTTCTATGAAGAAGTCTAAATTTAGAAATTTTATCTATCATTAAAGATTTTTTCATAACGGACCATAATGTCCTGTTACAAAAAATATCTTCAAAAAAACCCTTCCTTCTTCTTCTTCTCCTTCTTCTTCTTCTCTCTTCTTCTTCTTCTTCTTCTTTTCTTCTTCTTCTTCTTCTTCTTCTTCTTCTTCTTCTTCTTCTTCACCTTTTTCTTCTCTTACTTGACCTCCCTGTT
>NW_024093061.1:0-13656 GCF_014356525.2 Nilaparvata lugens | reverse complement strand
GACTTCTTAGATCCGTGCCTTGGTGCTCAAAATTTGATGAAAATTGATGATCTTAATCTGAATGATTGTGGAATGGAGAGTTGATTGAAATCTCTGAAAGTGATGACTCAAACCATGTACCAAGTATCAATGCTTTAAGGGCTTCTCAGTATCCGTGCCTTAAAGGCTGAAATTCAGACAACAAAAACCAATTTAATAAAAAACGAGAGAACAAAACGTGAAGCATGAATGAAAATAGGATACAAAAAAAGGTGAGCAGTAAAAAGAAAGTATCACCTGGGGGTGAATTATAACTAACTGAAACTGTTCTGTTCAATATTCATAAGCCATGGTGAGACTTTGGAACGACAGTATTATGAAAAGCTAGAACCGTTCTATGAAGAAGTCTATAATTTAGAAATTTTATCTATCATTAAAGATGAATATGGGATTGTTATCCAAGTCTTCTCATCACAGTTTAAGCCTACAAAGCCAGAATTGATTGAAATTTGTCTATTAATTTTACTCAATAATCTGTCCACCATACTTTCTTCATACCCATTTGTGACAGCTATCTGTTTAATTTTAGTGATCTCAATATCAAAATCATGATTGCTCATAGGTATTGTTAGTGCTCTATAGACCATGCTATTGAAAGCAGCAAGTTTGTGAGAAATAGGATGACAAGAATGAAGAGGAATGATAACATCAGTATGGGTTGGTTTTCTGAAAATCTTGTATTTAGTTTTAGTTATTTAGATTGACAATGGTGTAATAACCGAACCCGGTCTTTCTAATTGGTGACGCCCTTTAGCGTATTTAGATTAAGTCTAGTTTAAATTAGTTTTAAGTCTAGCGGTAGTGGCGAGGCCGGCAGCTGCTGCGCCCTAGCGGATAAGTTAGTATTTAGATTATTCTATTGCATAATCGCCAGTTGAAGTTGTCAGCTCGGATCGGATGGTGAAAAAACAGGATCGGTGCTGTTTTTTCGATTGTTGCCGTTGAAATTCAATTTTACACGTTCATCGTTGTATTAAAATTATTATCGATATATTAACTGTCCCAAGTTGGGGAAATGTACAGTTTTTCTTCGTTATTTGTGAATATATAAATTGAAATATTCAACTAGTGCGATCGGACTTTGAATTGTACAACAGTGTAAAGTAATAGTCAATATAGTAAAGTTATCTTCCAAGCAATTTTCGGACTGATCAGTAATTAAATTGATGCCAGAATTAACATACATCGGATAGGGGTAGCAGATGTACAAGAGAGGCCAACACCTTTTCCCGACTCCGTCTTGTCCTGCCACAAACCTAATTCCAATTCCTGGAGTAAGTTGGTATTTAGTATTTAAAGAAAACTACGTGCTGGTGAGTAACCAAATAAGTCACTTCTGGTATGAATTTAATGCTGAAAATATTACTTACTACAATCAATCTATTAATTATTGCTCTCTTTATTCTAGCATATTATCATTCAATATTTTGCTCTTTAAATTTATCGACAGTCCTCTGCTCTCGCTTGTAATTTGGGCTATCCACTAATTATAAAATAAATCAGAGGTTTTTTGACAATTTCTTAGTCTTTTTCATTCAATATGAATAATTACCACAAAATCAACTTCTCAACTACACAAAAAGTACATAATATTCCATCAGCCCAACTATAATAATAATTATTAGAGTTCTAGATTCAGGAAATATGTTCTACAGTGTTATAGAAATGAGCAACATTTTATTAGTTCAACAACTTTTGTATTATAACTTTATTTACTCTGTTCTATTTTGTGAGGATCTGAATATTTTTTTCACTGTTCTTGAAGGTAGGAATACTGAATTCACTAATAATTATTATATACAGAGATTATCAGTATAGACTACATAAAAAACAATGGAACAATTTGTGATATTTCTGTTGAATCTTAGAGTGAGAAGAACTTTGTAATTCACCATCTCAGTTCAAATTTGATGTCTTTGAGTGTGATCCCAGTTTTGAAGACATGGTCCCAGAAACTGCTGCTTATCCCATAGCCTGAAATTATAAAAATAGACCAGTTGTCACATATGGCTGCGAAACATGGATAATACTGAACGAAGACAGCAAAACTCTTATTGTCTTTGAAAGGAAGATAGTGAGGAGGATATATATATGGTCCAGTCTATGGGAATGATGCGTGCAGAGAATGAAGAAAAACCGGGAAATAGAAACAACTCTGCAAGGCTAGATTCAAGAATCACGAGGGTGAAGAAGAGGAGGAGGAAGAGGAGTAGGAGGAGAAGGAGGAGGAGGGGGAAAAGTTGGTGAAGGAGGTGAAGGAGGAGAAGAAGAAGAAAAAGAAAAAGTAGAAGAAGAAGAGGAATAAGAAGAAGAAGAAGAAGAAGAAGAAGAAGAAGAAGAAGAAGAAGAAGAAGAAGAAGAAGAAGATGAATATGAAGAAGAAGAAGAAGAAGAGAAGAAGAAGAAGAAGAAG
Source organism: Nilaparvata lugens (assembly GCF_014356525.2). Classification (NCBI taxonomy): domain Eukaryota; kingdom Metazoa; phylum Arthropoda; class Insecta; order Hemiptera; family Delphacidae; genus Nilaparvata; species Nilaparvata lugens. The sequence goes on along the minus strand of NW_024093061.1, from coordinate 11,204 downwards.
AAGAAGAAGAAGAAGAAGAAGAAGAAGAAGAAGAAGAACAAGAACAAGAACAAGAACAAGAACAAGAAAAAGAAAAAGAAGATGAAGAAAAATAAGAAGAAAATGAAGAAACACCGGGAAACAATTCTGCAAGGTAAGATTCAGGAATTACGAGGGTGAAGAAGAGGAGGAAGAGGAGTAGGAGAAGGAGGAGAAGGAGGAGAGGAGGAGAAGGAGAGAAGGAGGAGAAGAGGAGAAGGAGAGAAGGAGGAGAAGAGGAGAAGGAGGAGAGGAGGAGAAGGAGGAGAAGGAGGAGAAGGAGGAGAAGGAGGTGAAAGAGGAGAAGCAGGAGAAGGAGGAGAAGGAGGAGAAGGAGGAGAAGGAGGAGAGGAGGAGAGAGGAGAAGGAGGAGAAGGAGGAGAAGGAGGAGAAGGAGGAGAAGGAGGAGAAGGAGGAGAAGGAGGAGAAGGAGGAGAAGGAGGAGAAGGAGGAGAAGGAGGAGAAGGAGGAGAAGGAGTAGGACGAGGAGTAGTAGGAGGAGGAAAAGCGGCAGAACACGTAGAACTAACGGCTCAAGATGATAGATATGACAGCTCTTCAGTTTTTATTGAAATGGTGACTGAACTGTAGCTTTAACGAAAAACTGTCAGGAGACAAAAGTTTTAGAAATTGAATTTTCTATCGATTTTCATGAATATTCAGTTCCTTCTTTCGTGCAATAGAGAGAATACAGCTCATTAAATCGTTGATGATTGAGTGACTTCGTAAGATTCATACAGCTCTTCAGTTTCTCAACGAATTATATTAAATACTCGATAATCAAATTGTATTTAGCTTTTTGATGGATTATATCATATCTTTGATTCTTTCCCAATAAAATTTCTTGATTAACTGAGATTCAAGGCTGTAAATTCAGAAACTGAGACCTTGTTACAAAAGGCTGTTTACTTTCTGGAATTCTAGTTGAGATTTCTGACGCTAGGTGCAGGAGCGTACAGACTCTGAGTTTCAGCCGTCTGTTTTCTCAGCTTGATTGGAACAGTGTTCTGGAGCTCAGATGCGAAATCTTAGATCATGAAAATTGGTAGTCGGTTCAGTTTTTTATCATAACTTCTGAAAGGTACATCGAGACGACTTTAGGTGATATCCATTTTGTAGACGAGAAATGCTCTACAGTTTTATATAGAGAAACGTATTTCAACATGATGAGAATAAAAGGACTAGAGAGTTAAAATGTGTGTGATTGTATTCAAATTCACTGAACTTGTTCTCGATTCGGTTTTTACCGAATATTATTATTAGTATTATTATTATTAGCGCTATACAATCATATATACGGTTCTTTTTTTGTTCCCGATTCAGTTTTTCAATTTCGTAAAGAAATAAATTATCTGAAAATTCGTACCAAGAATTTTTCTTATAGATCAATTTAATTAGACATTTCTTTTCATTTTTTCTCTCATATTAGTTCAGAATGACATATTCAAAATTTTTCTCTTTGTAAAGTTTAAAATGTGTGTGATTGTATTCAAATTCACTGAACTTGTTCTCGATTCGGTTTTTACCGATATTATTATTAGTATTATTATTATTAGCGCTTATACTATCATAATATACGGTTCTTTTTGTTCCCGATTTCAGTTTTTCAATTTCGTAAAGAAATAAATTATCTGAAAATATCGTACCAAGAGTATTTTTCTTATAGATTCAATTTAATTACATTTTCTCTTCATATTATTCAGAATGACATATTCAAAATTTTCTCTTTGTAAACTTGTTTTAAAATATTTTTTTTCGCTCATGTTCTCTGCATTTCCTTCTATACCAAATAATGGTCAAATTAACGAATATGACTCAACACAAATATTGTCACTTTCATGCTCTTGAACCTGCAATTTTTCACATTTATTGAAAATAGACTATTAGTAACAGAGATCAAAATTGAGTTGAAACACAATATTTTGTAGGCCTACTCTTCTACTAGTATTGTTTTATTTACAGTGAGTCGTCGGTCCCGGCTGCCTAAAAAGCAGTCGTTAGGTCATGTCAGAGACCCTGAAATTGTTCAGTTGCGACCTGAAAACTCTGACTCCAGACCTGAGCCAGCCAGGTCACTCGATATTATTATTATTAACAGAAACATATTTTCATGAGTAATGTCACCCAAGCATCTAAACACATAATTTCTCTGCGGCCCAATGGAATTATGGGAATAGAAACGAAATTGTGTTTAAATGTCATTATACGGAAAAATTTCACAACATATCAGCTACAGTATGCATACAATAAGTACATCGAAAGTACTAGTCTGTCGAAAGTACTATCGAAAGTACAGTCTGTGCAAGTACTGCGAAATATTTATATATGCCTATTCCTACCTTAGACTCATTCTCGCACACAGGCAGTAATGCCTCTGCGAGAGTAAATATTTCTTAATATATATATATTCGTATATGGCTGTCATTTCTGTGGTGCTAACATTGTCTTATTTTTATTGTAAGGTGTATTATTTTTTATGATGTAGGCTACCACTGTGATTGCTTGTAAGACTTGTGAAATAAATAACTTTTTGAATTGAATTGAATCGTCAAAATTGGTTCTAGACTTCTCTGATGTATCCCAATAATAATATATTTGGAAATCAGTGCTACAATATTTATCGCAAGCACACCCCCTTTTTCATGTATATATTGGGTCGATGTCAAACAAGGCAAACGTCAGAAGAGTCCTGCGACAGTCGAGGCCAGCGACGGTAGAGGAGTTCTGAAAAGAGGCCTCACATGTCGCCTGTGTCAGACGACAGTTGAGACCTCTTTAATTTTTGTACAATTGAGACCTGCGACCGCAGAGGACTCCTGAAAAAGAGGCCTCAAATTTCGCCTGCGTCAGGCGACAGTAGAGGACTCTTCAATTTTTGTACAGCCCGACAGTTGAGGCCTACAACAGTAGAGGACTGGAAAACAGGCCTCTACGTTCGCAGGCCTCGACTGTCACGCCCCCTATATATTGACAGCGCTAATAATAATAATACTGAGGGTGATGCCCACTTAAGCTCTAAGGCTTGTGCGTGGGTAATGAGTGAGAGGGATGATGATGAGAGGTGATGACTACGTTTTAGCATAGAGAAACAATAGCATGAGTAGATATCCCATGGTATAGGGTGTTTATGTCGCAACTTTTACTGTTATCTCAAGTCGATTACTGTAGATTATTACTGTTTTGTTGGGGTGAGAGTGTATGAACGGCTCATATGAGAGACTACCAGCCTCAGACAGCTTGTTTACTATGGCTTGAGATAACAGTAAATGTTGCGACATAACACCCTATACCACGGGATATCTACTTATGCTATTGTTACTCTATGGTTTTAGGTAGTCGGGACCGATGACTTATCGGCTCCTGCGAAAGACAGGGTAGCCGTATCAAAACCGGATTGTGCTGTGGTCAAAAACTTTTTGCCCCGGTCGAGACTCGAACTCGGGTTTCTTGATTATCAGACTAGCTGAGAGTTGTTACTGAAAATAATTAGGTCTATGATGTCTTTTTTTAGTAATTACCGCGATCAAACTGGGCGAAATGATGCTGGTTATGGCGTCGCTTAAGGCGGTACATCGTGACCCCGGTGCGGGCGATCCGTATGCAGATAGAAGTGCGTAAGATCGTAGCCGAGGAAGCCGGTGAGGGCGCCCGCCAGTACAGCCGTGGCCAGGGGGGCGGCTACCGCCGCCGCCAAGGAGGCGGAAAGCGCCGCCCGCACCGCCAGGTACGCCAAGGCGGCAAGAGAGAGCGCCGGCGCGGGCGGAAAGAGCAGGCGACGCGTGTCGAAGGGAGCCTTGTGATGGAGGCCGTGTACGCCGAAGTGCAGCGTGATGAGTAGCCGTGAGGCGGACGGCGGGCATGCGTGGAACAGCCAGCGGTGGATGCTGTACTCGACTAGGGCCACACGCACAGGCCCACGCACCAGCCCAAGCTACCAGGTAGCTGGCGGCTGCAACACATATTAATCCTAGATGAAAAAAATCATGTTTTTGGACCAGATTTTATAAACGTATAGAAAACTTGAAAATAGGGTACCTTGATTTTTTTTTGGAAAGCAATATTTTCCTCACCTATGGTAATAGGGCAAGGGAAGTAATAAATTAGATAAAAATGAAAATAACCATTACGCCATGCGCGTCGACGTATATACAGGTTTTTGAAAATTTTGCATTCAAGGATAATATAAAAGGAAGAAGGAGCCTCTTTCATACGCCATATTAGAGTAAAAATCTGGTGTGGCGCACTCACACACACTTTCCTTGCCGTTATGAAAATTGATCACCTGACGCTAGTGTACCCGCGCATCTCAAGTCTACTATTCAAAGATTTGAGCCAGCTGGTGACAGGGAAATAAGGCTGGAGACACACATGAGGTCTGCTATCTCTTCATAGTGAATGATTCAATAGAATCAACAATAATTTCCAATGTAATCACATTTTCTCGAATTAAAAGCTTCTTTTCAATTTTAGGTGAAAATGTTACTGAACATTAATTGTAGAGATTTTCATGCTCAATCTACTCCACTAGATTTTTTTTGTTTCAATTGATTCTCAAGCCTGATAATTGGGAATCTATCTGCATTGATGGGGCGGAGCTTCTGAAATTTTTACAGATATGGGACTTGTGGCAGTTGATAGAGCTTATCGATGACTATTTTAGGTATGAATTGATCAGAATCGTTGGAGCCGATTCCGAGAAAATCACGAAAAACCCTGTTTTTGACAACATTTTCGCCATTTTAGCCGCCATCTTGAATTGCATTTGATCGAAATTGTTCGTGTCGAAACCTTATAATGAAAGGACCTTAAGTTCCAAATTTCAAGTCATTCCGTTAATTGGGAGATGAGATATCGTGTACACAGACGCACATACACTCATACACACACACACACACCACACACACACACACAAAACACACACACACACACACACACACCACACACATACAGACAAATACCAAAAACCAGTTTTTTGGACTCAGGGGACCTTGAAACGTATAGAAATTTAGAAATGGGGTACCTTAATATTTTTTGGAAAGCAATACTTTCCTTACCTATGGTAATAGGGCAAGGAAAGTAATAATCAGACTATAGAATTATTCATCATAAATCAGCTGACAAGTGATTACACAGATGTGAGGAGAAGCCAGTCTATTGCTGTTATTCCATAAGGTCTATAGTTTCAATCAGGTACTTGTGGATGAGAATACTGCGTGAGGTCAACTGTTCACAGAACTACTAGTAATAGTATGGTGAGAGAAAACTTCTGTACTGCTTTCTCCATACCAGGAGTGCAGTGCGGGGCGAGACAACGGTCAGAGACTCGAGGAGGTCGGACTGGAACAGGCGCAAGTTGCGGTCCACTGGAGCTAGCAGCCACGCCTGGTAGTTGTCTCCTAGGTAGCCCACCTGCATCAGCAGAGGTTGCGACCAGTCGATCACATCCTTTAACAAAAATAGCACATTTATTAGGTGAAAAGCCTGGTTTTCACCAGTAGAGGAAGAGTTCCCTGGGCAAGTACTTGTGAACGAGAGGAGGAGAAATTGTTACCGCCAACCAGTTGCGGTAAGTAACCAGTAAGTAACCGCTACGAGCGCTACCTCTAGTTCCTACAGAGCTATTTGAACTATCGTTCGCCGAGGAACCGTTCTTTTGAAGGAGTCGCTCTCGAGTCATCGTTCACTCAGTTCAGTGCAAAGTCGATCCCGCTTCCTGCTACGTCTCGTGTCGTTTTCCCGCTCCAAGTTACATTCATGTCGATTCTCTACAAGATTAATCCGCTCCGAGTGTTTTATTACTGTGATGCCGCTTCAATATCAACCTGAGACTTATTATTGTTGATTATAATTCATAAAGACAGTATAGAACTAAGCAAGTTGTGCTTCCGCCTAGTGTAGTGAGATTCCCGCCTTTGTATGAAAGACTTTGTTTTACACCGCTTTGTTGTATTGAACTTGATTTATTTGTTTGAGTAATTAATTTGATCAACTTATTGTTGGTCTGGTCCTTCGATTAATAAAAGTGTATTCGTTTCAATTTGTGTTCACTCAGTCCAACCTGGCTCCACCAGTAGAAGCTACTAAGTAATTTGTTATTGCGCCCACCTCGGTGGCCGTAACAGAAATGGATGAGCGAGAAAAAAAATGAGACCAAGAAGAGGAAGATGAATGAGAGAAGGAAGAAAAGGAATAAAACTCCAAATCAGTAGATAAAAAGAAAAGCAATGATGAAGAAGTAGAATAATTGAAGGAGGATAGATTGGAAATGTGGAAGAAAGAGAGAACTAGTAGAACAAGAGGAGGAGGCTCTCTTTTGCCTGATTTCATTAGTGGAGTTAATGGTAGAGTTCCCTGGGCAAGTACTATCTTGTCAACTCTCCCAATGAAAACGATCATGGTAGAGGACTACTTTTTAGTAGAGTGAGTAGAGTAGAGTGAATCCGCATAGTACAGGGATCTCTCTCTTTAGCCTGATTTCATTAGTAGAGCTAGTGGTAGAGTTCCCTTCCCTGGGCAAGTACTAACAATCATGGAACTCTCCCAATGAAAAACATCATGGCAGAGTCATGGTAGAGTACTAGTTTTCAGTATAGTAGAGTTGGATAGTACTCTACCACTTGCCTTCCCCAACCTCCGCTTCTCACTCTACTCTACCACTACCATGCTAATGGAAACAGTATCAAGCTAGTAGAGTAGAGTATTGTCATTTTGAGGTTAGTTCTGTTCACTAGACAACACACTTTACCTACTATTCTCAATTATGGTAGTAAAAACAGTTACTCGACCAAGTAAGTGGAGTAGAGTTACACTTTTTGTGTAGTTGAGAAGTTGATATTGTGGTAATTATTCATATAACATTAGTTTATCAGAGATTGACAATGGTGTTACAACCGAAGCCGGTATTTCTAAGTATCAATAAATCTGTGGTTTTTGACAATTTCTTAGTAGTTTTATTTAATAAGAGTAGATTTAGTACGCCAGCTACTCGACCACTAACTCTACTTTATATGTGGGTGCTACTTGCTGTTTTTTTTTACTTTAGGACTATACCGTGCCTCAAACAAAAACCTAATCATTGAGAAAGTATTCAATTGTATCTGTTTTCTTTGACTTACTCGTTCCAAATCTTCAGTATCTATGGGATCGACATTCAGCTTGTCTTGCACTCTATACTCTGGCACAAGTTTGAGAGCAGCCGGCGAGTGGTTAGTCCGCTCCAATGTCTCCGAAACGTCGCGGCCCGCAAATCGTTGCAGGGTCCTCTTGCCGCCCGGGTGGAATTTGCCGAATCTGCAACAAATTTGAACAATATTTCGAGATCTATCGGGAATAATAACGGAAAATATGGCACTGGAAGGACTGTTTGCACAGTGAGTGCTTAAACTCAAAGTCTGTTGAATTAAATTGAATGACTGCCTTTATTTTTCCTAGAGAGCGAAGTTAGGGCGCAGTCGGCCCTCTCTTACACTTGACTCTCAATTATAAGAAGTCTTTGAATTGAATAGACTCAAAGTCTATTGAATTGAATTGAATGACTGCCTTTATTTTTCCTAGAGAGCGAAGTTAGGGCGCAGTCGGCCCTCTCTTACACTTGACTCTCTATTACAAGAAGTCTTCTATTGAGAGAGGTCTGGACACGCGGTGATATTTATAGTCTTGTTTTGAGGGGTTTGCTATTAGACTAAACTGATGAAGAGTAAACGTGATCTTAGTATGTGTTTAATATTATAGAATATAGGATAGATCTGAGCCATATATACACGGTGTCCAACGGAAGATGTAACAGTCGAAGACCATGGTTTCTACATTGAATTTGCAACAAAAAATGTCCAGTAAAATTTTCTTATATCGGCCTTAGTTTTCGAGATATTACGATTCTTCGATATTTTCGAAAAACGTCGAAAACTATCAGTCAAAATCTAATTCTAATGGAAAAATTTACAATAATATTCATATAATTTGTTCTTTTGTTTGACGTTTTCAAACTTCTTATGAGCTTTCAAACTGTTTGTAATTTGGCTTTGAACACGACGAATGTACTCTTTTCAACTTTGAACGCTCATAAAAAGTTCAAAAACGTGAAACAAAGGAACAAATTGTATGGATCTTATTGGATATTTTTTCCTCTTTCTAACCATGTCCTTGGAATTGGATTTTGACTGATAGTCTTCTAGTTATTGACGTTTTTCAAAAATATCGAAAAATCGAAATATCTCGAAAACTGAGGTCTATATAAGAAAATTTTACTGGGCATTTTTTGTTGCAAATTCAATATAGAATTCATGGTTTTGGCTGTTACACCTTTCGTGGGACATTCTGTATAAGGTCCGATTTGAGATTTAATATGGTCAAGATTAACATTGCTGTCCTGACGTATTTTAATAGACCATGTTCAAACTAAATTGTCGACCTGGTTGGTTTCTTCCAAGTTCGATTTGTTAGCACCGCCTGGTTCGTGGGTTCGGATCCCGCCGATGGCATGGACGTTTGACCATCTCATCAATTAATTCACCATCGCCTCTTTCCATTATCCACGCACAACCAAAAGGCTCATGTGGGCATAATCATCCGCAATAAAAAAATAAAATTAGCTTAGGTCCATATTATGCAGATACTCGGTTTAAACGGAGAAATGTCAGCTGTTCGTTTGAACCCCGTATGAAACACATTATGGTAAATGCAACCGTATTTACAAGTAAACGTGGTTTAGTATTAAACGTAGTGTTGGGTTTGGAGTCACTTTCTCCAAAGTTGACTCAGCTCTTATGAACCCGTTTAATCAATTTATGGTTGCATTGATACTGTTTTTTAATCAAGTCTACTAATTGGTCAAACTGGAACTTGAGTTTAACGTTTTTCGAGAAAATAACCCTTTCGATTTGAATATTGATTTTATTCAGTTTAAGGCTGTGCAAAGGCTAAAAATAAACTTTTACTCGTGATATTTTTTCAAAGTTTTTGATTTGTACATCATCAAGAAAAAAGTTTGAAAAGTTCTCAGGAAAACATTTTTCTATCTCTGCTTCTGAGATCTTTTCCTCCTCCTCCTCCTGTGCTGATCTGATCTTACTTCTTGAGCAAAGCCTAAAGCTCAAGTTGGGACAGAACATTTCAATTCGAAAAGAGATAAATCCATGATTCAAATTCAAATTCAGATTGGTTTATTCATAAAATATAATATTCACAGAATATAAAAAGTGTTATAAATTACATAAATAAATTCTCGCTGCCTGGATGATTTGTCCGTGTGCAGGGAGGAGTCGCAAATTATCAGACAGAGGGCAAACACTAGCAATATAAATAAATTACAAACTATGAATAATAATAAATTTGGAAGAATATTAAGAGAGTTTATTACAGTAATAAATTTTAAAACTAAAGGTAGGAAAAAAACAATAAATAAATAAAATAAAAGTGTCAGTCGACGGCGGTTGAAGGGCTGAGTTGGGAGTGATATAGCTTTATTAGCGTGGTACTGTGTGTAATATTTGAATGGTATTTTGTGTTCAGAACTAGAAATATTCAAGTAAAAATTAGATATTTAGAGGATAGATTCTTCTTGGTATTGTTGATTTAGTAAAACAAAAATTTCCTGAAAATATCAATTTTTAAGATACTTATGCAATTTACTAGAAATAACCAAAAATAACTTTTAGTTGAGTTATTTTTGGTAAATTGAATAACTTCACCAAAAATTGTTATTTTCGAAAAATTTTGTTTTACTGGATCGACAATACCATGAAGAGTCCATCCTCTGAATCTCATGGATTTATATTGTACCGAATTTGAAATGTTCTGTCCCAAAAATTCAAACTTCAAGACGCTCATATCTCAAAAAGTAATGATCGGGAAAAAATGTTTTCCCAAGAAAACTTTTTTATTTTGATAGCTTGATGATATACAAATCGAAAAACTTTGAAGAACATCACGAGTAGAAAGTTTATTTTTCAGCCTTTGCACAGCCTTAATCAAGTCTACTGATTGGTCAAACTGGAGTTTGAGTTCAACGTTTTTCGAGAAAGTAACTATTTCGATTTGAATATTGATTGGATTCAGTTTAAACTGATATGTTCCATTTTAACTGTGAAAACGGCCTCTAAATCACTAAACACGGCCTAGGACTTTCATCAGGCAGTATTGCATATACTTTACAGAATGTCGACATCATTGACAGAGAAACTTTTTGAATATGCCTGCCTGGTAATGTCGTGGTCGGCTCCATTGAACTTGACATCAGTCGGGCTTTTGTCGGATCTCTGCCATCAATCATTGTCCCCGGTATCCATGCATGTTCAGCGATTGTCTGTGGCGTTCCTCTGAAAATAAACCCAAAAAATAGTTATTTGTGCAACTAGTGCGCAAAGTGACAGTTTGCTGCACCGAAAGAAACGTTTACGCCCGAGCCGTAGGCGAGGGCGGAACGGTTTCTTGAGTGCAGCAGAGGAACTTTGCGACGTATTTCACATTAAGTTTTCTACAGTTACCATTGAATATGAAAAGTGGGTAATTATGGGTAAAATTGACTGAAATGCATCAAATGTTTTTCTGTGTAATTTTATTATTGATAAAAACTTAATCTAAAATCCTAAAATCCTCGTTGTCCTTGGTTATAATATATAATGAATAATAATTAGCGCGTTGTGCTTCGTTGCACCTCTGCTCACTATAGCAGCCACAGCAGTCACTGTTACCAACTTCATTTTGATTTTGCTGCACTGTTGCTCCATATAACCTACTAAGTATTTTCGTTGCCATGTTGCAAATCTGGAGTGCAGAAAAATTTTTCCGCACTAGAACGGAAAAGTGATTCTTTGCGTTCTGTAATCAGTGCAGCAATGGCCACTTTTCAACGTAACTGTAGGAAAATGAAATTTAAATCCGTTTGCCGACACCTAATCAAGAAAATCACAAAACCCTAACAAAATACAGACCTATTGAGTGGAAAAACACTAAGAAATTGTCAAAAAAACCACAGATTTATTGATACTTATCAGTTTATCAGAGATTGACAATGGTGTAATAACCGAAACCGGTCTCTCTAAGTATCAATAAATCTGTGGTTTTTTGACAATTTTTAGTCTTTTCATTCAATAGAATAATTACCAAAATATCAACTTCTCAACTACACAGAAAGAAAAAAAATAACTAACCGACCTACAAATTCATACACAAAAAACAAAGGACCA
>NW_024093060.1:0-14124 GCF_014356525.2 Nilaparvata lugens | reverse complement strand
ATAAATAAATGGAACACTGTTATAATTAAAATAGACTATATACGAGGGGTAACTAGATTATGTAAATATAGTGGATAATTTATTGATTCTAGATTCTCCTCAGATAAAAACAATAGTTATGAAAAGAAAGAAAGACAGTTCACTGGAATGTCCAATGCATCAGGAACAAGTTGGACTCGGTAGAGTATTATCTTGGAAAACTCAATGTCGATGTCGCCGGTATTGTTGAGACTGGCTGGAGCCTAGTGAGGTGGAATCTTTGGCATTGATGGGTATGTTGTTGTAATGACTACTGTAGGGGTAACAGGAAGCATGGTGGGGGTCTTATATTGTAAGGAATGGTCTAAAATACAAACAAATTGAAAGTATAAACAAGTTATCAGTAGAAATGGATGGAAGTGACAGCTGTGCAGTTATTGAAACAAATATTATAGTCCTATCCCTGTACAGATCAAACACTGACAACAATAATTAGAAATATCTTGGAAAGACTAAGTGGGGTATTGGAAAATGCCTTCAAATACACTGACAGACTTATTTTATGTGCAGACTTCAATTATGATTTCATGAGTGATGATAATAATATTAAAGGGTTAAAAGAGCTTCTAGTTTCATTTGGTCTCAGGGTGGGTTTCAATAGTATAACTAGGCCCGTGCATAAATGAAGGGACATGTATTGATAACATTGTAACTACGATTCCTGAGAATTATTTACATGTGAATTGTGAGAACATGGTTTTGACCATTGGGTCTAGTATCAGGAATACTCTCTCCACTAAAAAGACGAGAGGAAATATTAATGAAACGAAGACAATACGGCACATAAACGATAATAACATTTCAGTTTTCCAAAATATTTTTATTTGAAATGAATTGGACTAGTTTGTATGTAGCGAATAATTTGAGAATTGAAAACGTTCTTCTTTCTAGATACATTGAAAAAAAATAGTAGATACAGCTTTTCCATTGAAAATACTTAAAATTAAATCAACTGCTCCCAAACCCCGTAAGGTTTAACAATCTAGAACTGCTCGCTATAAAGAACACCTGTGATCTGTGTACAGCGCTTACCTTGCTACTGGTAAATGACATAAAAATACAATATAAGAGAAACAAAAAAGAGTTTAGGGACAACTAGAGACTATCAAAAGAAATAAGAATGACAAGATAATTTCTGAATCAAAGAACAAAAGCAAGGCAATCTGGATGTAATTAAAAAACAGTCTAGTAAATCATTGTTGGTGAAAAACAATAGTCCATAAGTTCAGACCAGTTCATGAACTCTTCATAAAAATATTAGTAAAGTTGTTGCTGAGGTTGAAAGTAGGAATTCAACAAGTAGTCCAATTGATTTTTTAAATTCTGTTACTGTAAACCCTCTTTTAAGTTTGAATTGAATTGATTGAAAAGACGATGTTAGTGTTCTTGGGAAAATGAAAGCCAGCAATAGCACAGATGTATATGATATAAGTCCAAAAATGCTGAAAATGGGTTGTGATTATATTATAGATCCTTTGATAAATTTGTGAATAGTTCAATTATTGATGGTGTTTTTCCACAGACTTTAAAATTGAGTAAAGTCTTACCTGTCCATAAAAAAGGTTGCAAATCCGACTAAATACTTCAGGCGATAATATAACCACCACTGTGTCCAAAGTTCTTGAAAGTGGTTTGAATATGCAAACTAGTAAACTATTTTGAGATTAATGGTCTTTTTAGTACTCTCAGTTTGGGTACAGAGTGGGGGGGAGAAACACAATTAGAGCTGCTGAGGATCTCTATAGGATTGCTTGGACTCTTAGAGAATAAGTGCTTCACTCAGGCTAAGTTATTTGATTTGTCGAAAGCTTTTGACACGGTTTCTCACAAACTCTATAGATAAACTCTTATTCTATGGGTTTCAGTCCAGATCCATAAGGATGATTGAACATTATCTCAGCAATCGTTTTCAGAAAGTTGCATTCATGGATCAGAATCTCAGTACTTGCCTGTCTCTCATGGGGTCCTCAGGGTAACTATTAGGTCCAATACTATTCCTAATCTACATTAATGACCTCCCAACTATAGTTGACCCTCCAGCTAGAGTTATCTTTTTGCTGATGATCTTTGTGTGTTTCTGAGCACGAACGAGGCTTCCCTGAATGCTGCTGCACAAGATGTGACTCAGTCAATTGAGAGGTGGTGCAACTCAACTTGCTGTGCGTGAACTCCAACAAGGTTCAAGATTTGAGATTCACTTATAATAGGAGACTGCTGGTGGTAGATGCGAAAAGGAAGCCAAATTTCTGGGATTCACTCTGGACAAACTGTTGAGTTGGTCCAGGCACATTGATAAAACCGCTGGAAAGCTTAATAGAGAATATTTATATTAAGAAAGTTAAGGACTTGTGTCAGTGTGATGTTCTAAAGGTAGTTTACTTTGCTCACATTCAGTCACACCTGTCTTATGGTGCTGTACTGTGGGGGTCAAAGGCATATAGCTCAAAACTATTTCGTATTCAAAGAAAGCAATCAGGCTTATTTGTGGTCTGCCAAAACGTGCTCAATGCAAAGAGAGCTTCAAAGAATTAGAAATACTGACATTTCCCTCTATTTTGTTCTTCAGTGTCTGACCTGTGAGGGAGAATTTGAATGGTTTTGTTGAGCAGGGAGTATCCCATGAGCATCAGACTAGAGGCAGGAATAATTGATCACCAGCCGCTACGAGTATTCTAGCACGCAAAAAACATTTCTATTCATTGGTGTGAAGCTTTTTAATATGCTCTCGAACAATTTAGAGGTTTGCCAAATCTAGTTTTCAAGCAGAGCTGAAGATATTCCTAATCAGTAACCCCATTTACACTTTCCAGGAGTTCTATGAACTGGCTAGGACTTTGTAAAATTATTAATATTTGTGTGAGGTACCTACATTAAGTAAATACTGTATCAACTACTGCTACTTTTCATTTCTGTTTGTTCGTTTTTATTGTGTGACTGCATTATATTTCAGACCAGAATATCTTATATTTGAATATTATATATATATATATATAATATATTTTAATATCTTTCTTGTTTGGACATGATATTAATATATCATGATATTGTAGTTCTTTAGAATAGTATATTTCCAATTATTGTATTGTATTATTATTGTATTGTATGTGTGATATTTGCTGTACATTGTGACGGAGGTAATGCTTCTGAAGACCTCAGAAGCGGTTACATTAGAACTTATTCTATTCTATCTATTCTATTCTAACAAGAAAGTAAGGTCGCCAACTCTGTAAATTCGCGGAATTCCGCGCTAGGCGAAATCTGGCAACACCGCCGTGTTCCCTGGTTCCCCCACTACACCCTGTTGCTGGGCGCGATACGCCGACCGCTCAGTCTTGGCTGAGCAGCCATCAACAATGTAAGTACCCTCGCGTCAGCGTCCCAGTGCGAATTGCGTTGATGATACGTTTCTTTTGCGCGAAAAAGGCGACACTATTGAAATCCATCGTGAATTGGTTGCAGTTTATGGGGAAAATTTTGTGAACATTAAAAACGTGCGTAAGTGGTGCCGCGAGTTCAAGTCCGGGCGCACTACCGTTCACGATGAAGAGAGAAGTGGCCGACCGCCGCTTTCGGAGCGATGTTCAGGCAGTAGAGGCATAAATTCTCAGAGATCGCCATGCAACTGTTGAGGACTTGGAAGGGAAGCTTGGAGGAGTGTGCAACAGATAATCAATTCGTGAAATTCTTACGGAATGGTTGCATTACCAGAAGGTTTCTGCCGGTGGGTGCTGAGACAGCTGACTGAAGAAACACAAGACACGGCGCGTGGAATGTGCGGACAAAGTTTGCGGCGTTTTGAACAGGAAGGAGAAGAATTTCTAGAAGGCTTTGTTAAGGGGGATGAGACATGGGCTCACCACTACACCCCCGAGACAAAGGAGTTGTCAAACAATGGTGTCACAGCAACTTTCCAAAACCAAAAAAATTAAAAACAACACTGTTGGCCGGCAAGGTGATGGCGACAGTGTTTTGGGATTGCCATTGTGTATTGTTGGTTGATCTCATACCACAGGGAACCACCATCAATGAAGAAAGTTACTGTGGGACATTAGAAAAGCTTTGCCTTGCCATTAAGAACAAACTCCAGGGAATGCTGACAAATGGAGTGAAATTTGGCCACGACAACGCGCGCCCACACACAGCCAAGGCGACCCTGGACCTAATCAGGAAATTTGGCTGGGAAATCATTGATCGCCAATCATGATCACCCTGCATACAGTCCCGACCTGGCCCCAAGTGACTACCATTGTTCCCCGACCTGAAAAACATCTCGAAGGGAAGAAGTTGCGTCGTACGCGGAGGTTCAAAGAGAGGTCAACATCTGGCTGCGCCAAAAGCGGACGGAAAGTAGTATGATACCGGCATAGAAAAGTACAACACACGGATGCAGAAGGTGTTGGAAAAAAATGGCGATTATGTTGAAAAATAGCAAGATCCTGGTCTTTCAAACGATGTATCATATTAGTAAATAAATGTCATTTTCTATGAAAAAAGGAGACCTTACTTTCTTGTACCCTCGTAGAATACTTTAGAATATTTAAGGATCTTTATAAACATAGAGAATGGCCGTTTCAACACCACTATTGATTCTCTTAAACATTTATTGATGGACACTCGATAGAGTCTATTTATTGATAGTCTATTGATATAGACTTATCGATAGAATTGTCCTCTGATTGTTTTATTCTCATCAAAAGCTAATTCTCAGCCAATCGGAGGAAAATTCTGAGTGTCGGCCAACAATCGGTAACTGTGAAAACATCCAATTGAGAATCACTAGATGAACTCAATGAAAAATGAGCCTAACACAGAAGAATTTCAAAATTGATCATTGAAAGGAAAAAAAGGCAAATAGATTAGACAACGTACCTTCCAATATTTCAGACCTTTCATCGGATCTGAATGACTTTGCGCAGTGGAGATTGGGGATCTCTGGGCGGATTTCCAATTTTTGCGGAAAGCTTTGGCAACATCCAGTGGCATTGGACCTGCTAGACCTTGGATCTCCTCACAGGGCTCATATGTCTCCACTCAGATTCTACAACAACCAAAATCAAAGACATGAATCAATTTGATATTAATTTTAGATCATTCATCATTCAAAAAAGTATGTTCATGTTTTTCTCAGATCTTAAATACATTTAAGAGTAGGCTACAATATTATGATTAGGTTGCACAAAAGCCGTGTTAAATTTCAATCGTGATCAATTCCATGAGAACCAATCAGAGAAGCCGTCTTATAAAAAGAGGACTTCTGATTGGTTCTCGTGAAATTAATCACGGTTAAAATTTAGCCAGATTTTGTGCAACCGGCACTCGGTGAGGCAAATAGACTCATTAGTTTCAAACGACCCTGAAGGGCGTTTTCAAGTTATTTCTATATTCCCAATATAGTTTTGAAACATGAAACAGTGAATGGTAGATAATTGCTAGTAAAAATGAAGAATCAAAAGCGTGACAGTCAGTGCCCATTCTTTGGTTATATAGTTACTGTAAGTGAGGTTGCCTGAATCAAGGAAACGCATAAAAAATGGTGTTTTCTCCGATCGAAAAGCTCACCGCTAAATCACAGCTCGATGAAGGTTTGTGAAGGGCCGAGTCAATCCTTCGAAACAATCCTAATAACTCAAATCAGCATTTACAATTTTCTTCAACTATTTAAACCTGAAAAACCTTAAATTAATATCTACTTTGAATGTAGGGAATAAAGTAATTCAGTCCATCAATAAGTGATATTTTGAGGTTGAGCAGGTCTTTAATAGAATAGATTGATTGGAGATGAACTTACCAAGGACTAGATGGGGAAAAGGGCTGACCAATTGATGGTTCCACGGTGGGATCACTCGACCTCAGGACAGGAACAAAGTAGTGCTCGTCGAGCAGGGCGCGGATTCTGCGACTCAGTCCTTCTGAATTGTCGTACTTCTTGTGCAAATTATCTGCAAAACATATCATTCAACATTAATTAAAATATTTGAAACAAAGTTTAGTAAGATAATTATTTTGTAACACCAGAATTAAAATAGATTGGAATTAGAATAAGAGTTTATTAACAAGCACCACTTTCATTGTCAGATGATGTTTGACAATCTAGAAAAATTTAAACCTACTTGAGTAAATGCCTTGCCATAGTGAAGTAGGGTTGACCACCGTAGGTTGAATGCCCTTATTATCTTTCCTTGTTAAACTGAATTCTCACAAATCTTTTGAATTGTCTAACATTATTGTATATTTGGCATGAAATCTCAAACTAAAGCAAAATTAGTGACATCCCGACACATATTCATATACAGTGGGGGCCAAATTTTCTCAAATCAGCAAATAACCCAATCTATTGTATGAATACTTTGTAAATAATCGTAGCTTATATGCTTATTGTAGTTAACAAGTCTATATTTGTCTATGTCTAAATTATTTTCCTTTGAGTTGCTCAGCATGATTGTGGACTATTTTCTCTTGAATTGTATTGTGTTTGTGAGGAATAAAATTTATTTATCAAATTATCATTCAATGTACAAATAATGACCATGCCAATTGTTTTCTCTCTAACAACAAGTAACAACTGATATTATTATACTGGTTCAAAATCTACTTCGCCAATGTCTATCAATCTTATCTATCAAATTTCTTCTTCTAAATAAGGGTAAATATTTTGCTCAATTTCAATGTCAAAATGAAAAGTTGATTTAGATACGTTTATAATAACAAAGCATTGCTGCTGTAGTTTGGAACAAATGGCCAACTTCAAAATAGCAGCAACTTTGCTACTATATGGTATAGGCTAATTTTAAATTCTTCAAGATTTCAGTAGGCTTGTCAAGTTTTCAATTGGACCGTTGTGGAGCACGGGTTACCTGTTAGTTTTAAATATATGGATTTAATCGTAAGATGTGTGTATATATAAAAAATGAACCAACAGAAAATATCAACAATTACTACCCATTATCGAATTTTTAGTACAGTTACCAGGAAATCCAAAAACTAGTTTGTTCAGTCAACAATCTTGACATACAAGGAGCCACAGATAAACATTCAGTCTATTCTCGAAAATGGGTTTCAATATATTCACATTTCAAAGGCAATTTAAACCTTAGCAGCAGACATATGTATGCAGACAAACTGGAAAAATTCCAACGTCTGCTGGTGGGACGGAAGTCTGTGAGAGTTGCAACACAGACACAAAACTGGGGAGGGATCGTTTGTTTGCTGTTGTGTGCGTTCGCTCTATTTAATGTTGACCAATAACGTTGGCACTAACACTAACACTAACCTCGCTAGCCGTCTGCCCGTACTTTGACACGCGTCTTGTCGCCTGTGCATGCGCAACCAATACTTCCACCACTTCGGCGGCGCCATGTTTTGCCGCAAAGTGCAGTGGAGTCTCGTTGTGACCTGCAATGTAATAATAATTTCCACATTAGTATTGCGCATAAAGCTGTAGTAGCTACGTAAATGAACAAAGGCTGCTGTTATGTACAAACTTACTTTTTAGAGAAGTGTGTACTTCTTCCACTTCATCACTCTCAAATATTCTGTACAGAAGAAATCATTTAACGAATGGTTATCAAACATTATATTGTTGATTTGTTGGTTAGGCTATTTATTCTGTTGCCATGCTATGGTAGACCAACAAGCTATCTCCGCATACTGATTTATTTACCGGTAACTGGATTTTGGAACATTAAGGCCCGGTTGCACAAAAGCCGATTGAATTTCGACCGTGATTAACTTCACGAGAACCAATCAGAGAAGGCTTTTTTGATAAGACGGCTTTTCTGATTGGTTCTTGTGGAATTAATCACGATTAAAATCAACGGCTTTTGCGCAACCGGTATTACTGTCAAAATGGTTCCCATGAGACGCGGAACATTAAATGTACTCACATTACCATTGTAACAATTTACCATGTTCCCAAAACGTACACATTTTTATTCTCAAAATGGTTCCATGGGACGCGGAAATATTGTCTACGTCTGGGAACACAGAAAATTGTTCCAACACAATCTACCTGTAAGGCTCAACTCACACTTACGCGACTCTAGTCGAGAGCATGTGTTTTCAAATGGTGACGTCACGGGACTAGAATCGACGGTCTGAGTGTCCCATTTGGAAAACATGTTCTCGACTAGAGTCGAGTCTCTTCTCGACCTGAGTCGCGTGTGAGTTGAGCCTTACAGGTAGATTGTGGTTGGAACAATTTACCGTGTTCCCAGACGTAGAAATTATTGTATTGTAGGATTAGAATATCTGTGTGTTTTTGAATGATACCTTTGTCAGGAGTATTGAGGTAGAGATCGACAAGCACGCGCATTCGTTCGTCGGCGTCACTGGTGTGATTGGAGGTTGATGAGCCGTAGAGCAGTCGCACAAACTCCACACTGCCCACTGTCTGCAGAATAAACGCACATATGGCCGCCTGCTGGGTGCGCGCGCACACGTGCAGTGCGTTGTAGCGGGAGCCTTCCTGCAAGTCACAAAAAAAAATCAATTTCCTCTTTTTTCACTTCCTGTACTGTTGTAAAGGTGACATTGAAAATTGAATATTATCAATGATGTTCCATTTTTAATATTTATTTGAAACAAGAATATGAGGAAGCAAAATATCAATGACTCATTTCGCTTACATTAAATTAATCGTTTGGAAATACAAAGAAAATTTGAAATACAACTAGACAAATTAGAAATAAGAAAACTAAAAGTGGAAAAATTTATGATTTGGAGGCTCTTATAAGTTTCAAGGAGATTCATCAAATTCAAACTTTTGATTCTATGAACAAAAAACTCATGATTTTCAAGTTTTGTGTGCTTCATGAGTGTAATATTCACCAGTATTTCTTATTAATTTAATTTTCAATCTATTGAAACTCAAAATTTCCTGTTTTCATGTGTTTCTACTAAAAATTAGACACAAATCTATGGGGTTGCAATAAACTGGTAGAATGGAATAAAACTTAACCTCTTGCAATTCAAATCATTCATTAAAACTTCAGTCTCAACTAATGTAATCCAACTAAAAAAAGTATATTATACTATATTCCACTTTTTGAACCATTATATCTATCAAAATTCGGGAAAGAGCAGTTTTGGGCTGTGCCTTTAGTTCCTCCCTCAGTTGTTTCAATAAATTGAGCATATTTTTCATATCCTCCTTTTCATTTCCAATTATATTATGGTAAAAAATATTCTTAGGTTGATGAGAAGCTCCTCTTCAGGAGTGAAATGCATTCCTCAATACTCCAAGAAAAGTAAGTGTTTTTAAAAATATTTACAAGTAACACAGTGTCTGAGCTACAACAAAGTTGAAAATATTGTATTGTGTTAGAGGCTGAATGGGTTCTACCGGTTGTCTCCATTTGAAAATTATTATTTTCATTATTAATAATGTATTTCAATAGGGCTAGGTCAACTTGAATTATAAATCAATAAAGAAATAATTTCATAGTACCCTTTATCAAAAACTTTGATATGAAAAACAAACTAGTTTCGGCTTCAATACTGGAAATAATAATTCATTGGAAAAAAAATTTGAAAGCCGAAACTAGTTTTTGTGGTTTTCGTAACTAGTTGTGTTTTATAAGTATAAATGAAAAAGTTTTTGAAGGGAAGCCTACTGAGATATTTCTTTATTAATTTATTACTTTTATTATATTTGGAGCAATAAAAGTATAAGAATATAAAATGAACTCACTTGCAGTATAGACGGCGTAGCGCCACTGCTAACCAGGTAGCGCGGTTATCCCACACAGTTTCCTCACTGCCTCCAGGTCTCCCGCTTCAATAGCCTTGCGCATGCGCACAAGATCGGTGGTTGGGTCCGCTGAACGCCGACTTCTCGACCGACAGAGACGACGACTGCTGCTGTGACGTCACACCATGGCCGCCACCGCCATCTTTGGAGAATGTCATCGCCTCGGCTAGAGTCGAGCCCACTTTGAATCTGGCGCGCTGTCGCTCTTCACCAGGGTCAGCGCTTCCAACTTGTCGTGGAAGATCTTCGTTTGATCTGAGCACAATTCAAATCAAATCAAATTTTATTTCGACAATATTATACAACGCTTGTATAATGTACCGGGTACAGTACCCATACAGAATGGACATAAAAAAATAAAATATTGGGCATGAAAATTTTTATGATGATACAAGGATATTGGAGAAAGTAATGTCACAAATCAGAGAAAGTAAATAAAAGAGTTATATCAAATATTCTATTATTGGAACAACATTGATAAAATAATATAAAACCTACGAGAAAAAGCGCCAATTCAATAAAGTCTACTCAAATAAAGTGCAAAACATTTCATAATTCTATATAATAAGCGAGCAATTTTTAATATTTATATGTTTGGTTATTTATTGGTTATTATGTATGTCCAACGGATCTCGAAAACAGCTCTAACGATTTTCACTAAATTTGAAACATAGTAGGTTTATGATATAAAAATTCGATTGCACTAGGTCTCTAAGGACATAAAAGGATAATTCATCCTTGGAAAAACAGCTGAGACTTTTGTCGTCTGTGGATGATGGAAGTGGGTCAGCGGGTGCGTCTGTGGAAAATCAAAATATCTCATCCCCGAAATTCATAAACTGACGAACAGCCAGCTGTAAAATATAAGCACGACCTAAAAGATAAAGAAACTTCAAGGGTTTGAAAGGTGAAATTATCCATAATTGGTCAAAAATAATAACTATATTTAGAATAAAAACATGTTATTGCGATGTTTCCAAATTCATCAAAAAAGTTCATTATTCTTTTAATCCTTCAACCATAAAACCTTTTTAGCAGATGCACTCACCTGGTGGGTGGATATTAATAAATCAGCTTATCTCATGAGAAAGAATTTTTAATCAACTTGATCAAAAGAAGATTTGTTTGAAATAACATGGTATATCATTCTAAATTAAAGTATATCAAAATTTCAAAGTTGGTAATTACTTTACAGTTTTAAGGATTAGTGAGGTTATTTTGTTATTCAATTTGGTTTGAACATTTTAAATTGGAACTTTCTTTTTTCAAATGTTTGGACGGAAATTGGACTGAATTCAAGTGTATGTATCATTTTAAAGAATTGTGTTTTGTTATCAATAAATAAATAGCGAGCGAAGCTCGGTGCCCCGATATTTCAGATTAAATGCAACATACTGAATAACATAATGTTATTCTATTACTCTACTTTTTAATTAATTGAAATCTTGATTGTGGCATTATATTGCTTCCCAGATTTGGAAATTGAATAAGGTAGACTTTTATTACTAGCATAGTTGGAGCTGCTTAAAAAATAGGGCATTACTGTAAAAGATCAGACTGAATTGAATCAGCTGGGGGCTGAACTGAAAATGAACCACATTATAAAAAACACTATTTATTATGGATTTAATCCAGTTAAAATTCAATTCGGTTTCACTGGCCCTGTGTTAACGGCACTAAGTGAATATGAACATTTTTAAGAATATTTCCCATACCGGAAACAGTGCATCTAGGATGGACTGATTAAATGTCCTGCTTTAAGACTTATTATACAATAGGACACCAGTGAGACACCTATGACAACCTAGCGGTGTCAGGGCTGTGTCCCGAGTGAAACACAAGCAGACACCAAAGTCTGGTGTCCGGCTGGGCAATGAGCATCATACGAGCTAATTCCCCGCGACTCGCTCGGACAATTGGTGTCCCAGCTCCTGGCAACAAGGACCTAATTTATGATCTAGCTAGCAAATACAATTCAGTAAAGGAGAGAATAATGTACTTTACATACAAATAATTAGGTAGAAATTATAGGTATGCATTGTCCAAAAATATAGATGACTTATGAGACCAGAGATGATGACCATAACAAGATTGAATTTTTTATTGAATTCTGTCGTTTTATACTTTTGTAAATATTTTGTATGAATTTCGAGAGAATAAATTGATTTGATTATTGTAATGTATGACTTTATTGGTGGAGAGTTCCTGACGGAAGTTCCACCTCGCCTGATAATTTACTACAGGAAGGCTATTCCACTTACCTACATGAAAGTTGTACGTGCAGATGCAGGGATTCAAACAAGTTTTTTACATCTATAAATGTTCAATGGTGGCTGGAGACACGGCATATGTCAACACGAAAGTAAGGCCACAAAGGTGGATCCTTATGAAATTTCAACCGAAACGCACGTCGCACAGTAAATACCGACTTTGACGAGTGAAATTTCAAGACACAAAACGACTTCCCGCTTCACCAGCCATTTTCTCTACTGCCTGCAGCTAGCGAGCAAACGGTCAACTAACTGCCCAATACCCGTGGAAAAACTGTTTGAATTGCTCTTTCATACAGTACTTGTTTCATTATTGTAAGTGGAATAGTTATTTTTAATGAATTTTCGTAACCCCGAAGAACATTTTGAAACTCCCTGTATTGAGCAGTTATTCGAGCCGTCAATGGCCCTCACGACTGATCTATTTAAATGAATATATTTGGACAAAATCTAAATAGAATAAATTAAGAAATAGAAGTTTGGGTAGTCGCCTGTTACTTCTATTCTAAATACCTACTGTATTTGTTCATCCGAAAAATATAGTATATAATAATGTTATACTCACACTTATCGGCTTTATTTGGTTCGGGTATATAGATAGCATAGAAAATATTTCCTGAGTTTTTCTTGTCCAGAGGTGATCCTGGGTCACAGGATTGATCATTGTCATGTTTTGTAGAGAGCGGACCCATCTTTTCCTAAAACAACAATTATAAATCATTAAAATTAGGAACCATCCAACTCTTAAGATAATTCAAAAAACATTTTCATTAGCAATAAAAATGTTCCAAAAGCTCAAATTTAAATTGAGATGAAGCTACAATACAATAAAATCTAACCAAGAAAATTGAGAATTCTATAGAATCGAATAGAGTGTATTACGTGAAATTAAAAGTTCAGACCAATAATGTATTGATCAGATCCTTTTGTTATCCAAAGTTCAGTCGAGAACCCCAAATTAGAAGAGAATCCACAACAATAGCAAAGCCAATAGATAATTTAATTCAATTATCTAGAAATAAAATTTTCATTGACAGACAATCAATCTAAATGAAATAGGATGTTGAGAGAACCGAACTCTAGCCTATAATATAACCACAGATTAGAACCGAAAGAATAGTATTTCTATCAGTATCAGAAACATAATTATATATACACAAGAGAATATTTTATTCACAATACGGACTAATTAAATATAAAACTAAAATAAAACTAACAGTTGAAACGCCATTTACTAATGCCATTCATATTTTCCACTTCATTCATTCATTATAGTAAACAAATACAGTAGCCTAAAAAGAATGGAAAAAATAATTTTGTTTTTAAATTCCCCAATTTTATTAACACAACAATAACAATAATAAGTAGCACGCCGAAGTGGCATTTTTTTAATGAAATTGCAACTTGTATAGTGAGTAAAGTACTAAGCTACTACAATGCTTAGAAATGTGTTCTAGTATTTACACGGAGAATGTTACTTTTGATTCAAAACTTTTCCACAATTTTCTGAACTCAAATGAAAACTAACCCAATCCGTTGATTCATACAGCAAACGTTCAAAATGCAATATTGAATATTAATCGTTAGTGATTAGTTTCATGAATTGATTGTAAAGTTCAATTCTTTCAAAAACACACACATATAAGAGACAGCACAAAAGGGTAGCTTTTTTAAAATGGAAATTAGTATGGATGATTGGTGATAAGACTTTTTATAAAGATTTTCCTACAGAAAAGCATAAATAGTTCGTACATGAAACGACAGACTACAGATAAGAAGAACGCACTAAAAATATGATAGTGTGATGGAATGACAATCACGTGATCTTTAAACTCAAATATTTTCTTCGCTACTGAAATTGTAAACAAATATTACTCTAATTTGATCATTGCTCAAACGACTTCCAATTATTCAAACTTAAGATACCGGCATTATATTCGTAATTAAACGTATCTGAACGTTGTTTATTCAAATAAGCAATTTATGACACAATTTATAAGATGAACGTTATAAAACAAGAGCAGTAGCCTTTATCGTAGAGGAAAGATAGCTTGAGAAGATATCCCA